>NW_028319059.1:600000-872500 GCF_062004578.1 Staurois parvus
CTTGTGACCCTGACTATTCTCTGCCTGCTCCTCCGGTACCTCGCTGCCCGCACGTTGCTGACCTGGCCTGCCTGACTACGCCTGGCGCTACCTAGATGATCCATCCATCCCGCATGGATCTGTCCCTGTTACCAGGTCTGCCAGCCTCTTCACGTCAGACTTTCCCACGGCACATACCCTCGGCAGACCCCTCTACCACAGTTGGGTGCACTCAGGGGCCGCGAGCTGGTCTCAGTCCTGCACCAAGTCCATCCCCACCATCAGGGGCTCTGGTGAAAAGGCAGACTGGGGCTTAGACTCTGCGCCCTGGGGAATCCCGTTCTGTGGGTACTAGAGATCCCGCCGGGCGGTGCCTGGCAGTACCTAATGGCCTGCCTGACCATTCCACCTCTCCAGCCCTGACTACGCCTGTGTTCCTGAAGCCTGCTACTGCCCTGTGTCAGTCCACACATTTCTGGTAATACCTGGATCCCTAACAGTCACACTCCGATATTATTGTGTAAAAGGTATGGTATAAAAACAAGGGGAAGAAGATGAGAGTTGCACTCCATTAATGACTCATCATGATACTTTATTTTGTTAGCAATAGTGGCTGCTTACATATGGTCTCCACCCAGAGAAAACCACATTCCCCAAGAACATTTCACTCCATCAAGAATGTGGTTTTCTTTGAGTGGAGACCGCATATATGCAGCCACTATTTCTAACAGAACTAAGTGCCAAGATGAGTCATTAATGGAGTGCAACTCTCATCTTCTTCCCCTTGTTTTTATACCATACCTTTTACACAATATTTCATATTTTCTAGAACCTGGGCAGTAAATCCACTTATTACCTTGGACTGAAAAATTTCACTCTTAACTATATACAATGAACTATTGCTTGATCTGACATAACTGTGTCTTTTGTGTTGCATCCCCCTTGACTCGTCATACATATATTACATAAGGTTACTTAATATTTTTAACTCTTAAGTCTTCTGATTGATATACTGTAGGGTGTCCGCCTAGTAAATATTATGATTTTTAATTTGATCGGATTGGCGAACAGCCGGGTTCCCCTCTTTTTGCCACATATGACTTTTGTTGTTTCCTACCTATTGCTCATGTAGGGCTGTTTATATGTCTCCAATCAAGGTTCAGTTTCCTTAACCTCCCTGGCAGTATTCCCAAGTGTAGCTCGGGGTAAAGTTTCAGTACCACAAGCGGTAACCCCGAGCTACACTCGGGCTTACCATGTGGCGCTGCTCTGGCATCTGTTCTTCACTTACCTTGTCCTGTGCTCCCGCGATGTCCCTCCTGCAGTGTCCCCTGTAATGTCCTCCGGCCGATGCCGACATCTGTTATCTGGGTTCCATCCCCTGCGACGTCAGGACGTACGGGGGACGGAACGGCGGGAAATTTGAAAATGACAAAAAGTGACATTCACTAAATTCACTAAAATAACATAGTATAACATTCCTGTATCAAACCATTTCACATACATTTTGTCCCGAGTGCTTTGTCCTGCACCCTGCCTGCATTTTTACTGTTCTTTCTGCCTGGAAACTGAGAAACGTCCATGGCGTCCAAAAAGCGTCCCTTTAGGTCAAAAGCGGTTTTAGACCGGCTAGAGCAGTGGTCGGCAAGCCGCGGCTCACGAGCCACATGCGGCTCTTTACACTCCTTAATGCGGCTCTTCTGTGTGCCGGGCGCCCGCTCCCCTCCCTCCTCTCGGGCGGCCGCCCCAAAAGTCAGGACTCTGCAGCTAGCCCAGCAATGGGCAAACTACGGCCCGGCGGACCTTTTAATCCGGCCCGCGGAGTTTGGCAAACATTGGCTGTCAGGATGTAGGCGGGGCAGCCAGGATGTAGGCGGGGCAGCGTGACGAACTCCTCTCCTCTCACAGTCCGCCCTGAAGACCGTAACGGCGCGGGAACACGGCGAGAGGAACGCGCGGAGCAAAGGTAAGTGAATTGACACAATATGGGGAATGAATTACTATAGGGGGGATGAATTACTATATGGGGGATGAATTACTATATGGGGGATGAATTACTATGGGGGATGAATTACTATATGGGGGATGAATTACTATGGGGGATGAATTACTATATGGGGGATGAATTACTATATGGGGGATTAATTACTATATGGGGGATGAATTACTATGGGGGGTGAATTACTATATGGGGGATTAATTACTATGGGGGATTAATTACTATGGGGGATGAATTACTATATGGGGGATGAATTACTATATGGGGGATGAATTACTATGGGGGGGATGAATTACTATGGGGGATGAATTACTATGGGGGATGAATTACTATATGGGGGATGAATTACTATATGGGGGATGAATTACTATATGGGGGATGAATTACTATGGGGGATGAATTACTATATGGGGGATGAATTACTATGGGGGATGAATTACTATATGGGGGATGAATTACTATATAGGGGATGAATTACTATGGGGGATGAATTACTATATGGGGGATGAATTACTATGGGGGATGAATTACTATATGGGGGATGCATTACTATATGGGGGATGAATTACTATGGGGGATGAATTACTATATGGGGGATTAATTACTATGGGGGATGAATTACTATATGGGGGATGAATTACTATGGGGGATGAATTACTATATGGGGGATGAATTACTATAAGGGATTAATTACTATATGGGGGATGTATTTTCAGTTTTAAAAATGTGGCTCTCAAAATAAATTTCAATCGTGGTTTTGGCGAGATTTGGCTCAGTTGAAAAAAAAGGTTGCCCACCACTGGGCTAGAGAACAGCGATAGTAAATCAGAACCACTTGCAGAATTGAGTGATAATGATTCGTGGGGGAAATTCATCATCAGACACTGAAAACGATTCTGCGACTTTGCTCAGCGATGTGCGAACTTGGCGCTATATTTCAAATTTCAGTGTTTTTAGTTTGATTACATTATTGAATTAAATTTATTATTATTATATTATTATTTTTTATGATTATTTAATAAATTATAATTTATGATTTCGTATTTCAAATTTTATCCTACCCGGGATGTTTACTAGACTCTTGCTCGGACAGATTTCAGTGAATTATTCCTAAAAATTACAGGCCTACAATAAAAAAATACATAATTCCATGCAAAAAAATTTACCGCTTTGAGCACAGAAATATGGACATAATCAGACCGCTAGGGAGGTTAATGGTTGAAAGTATTTCAGTATAGTGTTTAGTAAATTTTTTTTATTTGATGTATTCTTATGTTTGTACTTATAGAGTTGTATGTATCAGGCCCCCCCTGAAGAAGCATATTGTGAAACACGTCAGCACATGCTGGGCAGTTCATAGTATATGTCTGCCACACCTCCTTGATATATTCAATTGCATCAAGCTATATCTATTTGTTTTCCTAATATGAATATGTAGGAGGTGTAGTGTCTTTATGGCAGGGGAATGATACAACAAAGGAGACATTTATATCTGTAATAATTGTAAAGTCTCTTTTTTCTTTCTCTTTTATTATTGATGGTTTCATTGACTCTCACCTTCTTACAATTCTTCAAATATTAACACTTGACTGTAAGAGCGAAAAAAAGAGGAAAAACTGTGCCACATACCTAATTATAACATATGATAAAAAAAGAACCAATAGAATGGGACTTTTTGAGGCACCTCATCCAATTGTATTATAAATCATATACAAAAAAACAGTTTGTAGGACATCCATTTCTCTAAAATTGTTGCAACAGTTTAACTCAATAAAATACATATTACACTCATAAGATGCATCAAGTTCACAAAGTGATATATCAGAAGCTGGCCTGACATGTTTCTTGGACAAAGTCTATTTCTTCAGGAGCCAATCTATACATCAAAATTCCAGAAAATAACATTAATATATGTTATTACAATGATTTAAATTAAATTGATAGTAGCTAGCTAACATCCCACTGGATAAATCCAAGAGGTTGATCTGACACACTCAAGGGAAGAGGGGAGAAAAATGGAGAAGGGGAAGGAAGGATGAGAGAGGGGAATGAGAAGCAGAACAAGGACAAGGCACCCAGTGAGAACCCACCTAGCTGGGTACCAGAATCCCCCCCCCCCAAAAAAAAACCTCTTTTAGTTGTGCAATAGTACTCAGTAATAGTCCTCCCACATATATAACATTCAGCAGAGGTACATAATTCAATACCTGAGATAGCATCCACAGATTGCCCATAAAATAACAACCATGGCTAATCTAAACCCCTTTTCTTTAAGAACATTTTCAACAAGGACACTTGAACCAATGCAGTCCCATTGGGACACAAATCTATGATGTAAAAAATACAAAAGATGATAATAGATTCTAAGATGTAATTTGGTTTAGCTAGACCAGTGTTTCTCAACCTTTTTTCAGTCAAGGCATCCTTTAAAACTATGGAAAGTCTTGAGGCACCCTTTAAAATGATGGGCAGTATTGAAGCACCACATTCTAAAATGGGGTGCCTCAAGACTGTCCATCATTTTTAAAAGGGCACCCCATTCTAAAATTTAAAAAAATATTCTGAGAGTTTCATATACCACAGCAACATCCACACATGTAGAACACCCAACATTAGATTCTTTCAAAGCAATATACAGATTTATTCTTCCAAAGCAAATACACTTTTGCACACTGGCACTGAGTAGTATTCCAACGTTTCTCCTCTCCCTCAGTTTTTCTCCATCACTGAGCTAATGTGGCCCCAGCACTGATGGAGAGGGGCATGGGAGGGTCAAACTAGGATGGTGTGTAGGCAGCTGACATCCACCTTATCAACTGATGATGTTATTGGTTGTCAGGTTGCTGGCGGCTAGAAGCTTGTAACGGTGCACAATGACAACCTGTGGCTTTGTGTAACAAAAAGGCAGGCTTGTTCCACCCACTGGCTTGTATACAAGTTTTGGCAATTTTTAGAAATTTTGCCAAGGTACCCCTGAAGAAACCTCAAGGCACCCCAGAGTGCCTGGGTACCCTGACTGAGAAAGGCTGGGCTAGACATTCCACCACAAACCTGCCTACCTTAAAAGCACCAAATCGACCCAAGGATGTTTAGGCTTTTGGAACTTGACTTAATGGCACCATGGAGTTGGATATAATGAATGGAACATAATTAGAACAAACTTTCATACCTAACGTCATGTTCATGGGCAATCAGCATCTGCCTTGACTCTTTCCATTGTGGCTAGATTAAGCGTATTGAGTCACCTATGTAGATAAAATGCTGACATATGTTCCTGACACCCAACCAAAAAAAAAAGACACTACATGCATTTTAGATATCAAGTTTGATTGCACTTTAACATTTCACAAAAGCATACCCCTACAAAAGGAAGTGCCTGAACAAGGACCTTCATAGCAAGATTACCAGGTATTATGTTAAAGCCCCACTTCTGGCACCTCAAACTTACCAGTGTTCTAATAGTTATATGTTCCATTCCCTAAACCCCCCCCCCCCCCTTTCATCATGCTGACTTTCCACTACATTTGGAAAATCATCTTATTTATATGCCAGGATTAGCACAACTTTAGTTGTACTTCTGGGCTGCATGGAAGTAAGTGCTGCACTTGTGTCTCCTCCTAGCCATTCAAAAATTAAGCCTGAGACTGTGGGTTTTGCAACTGGCCAGGAGGAGAAGGAGTTGGAAACAGGACTGTAGCATTGGGGTCTATGAGCACTTACAAAGACTTGGGGAGTTGTACATCCCCCCAACATGTAGAAAAGATTTTGCAAGGCCCAGCGGGGTTGCAGATATAAGCGGGAACCTTTATATCAGTGTCCACCCTTACCTTAGTGTATTTACTCCCCCCTTACATCAGTGACCTTACCCCACCCACAGACTGTGTGGCCTGGCTGGAGCTGACTGACCATAATAGCTAGCTTCAGAGCGCAGGACACTGATGGCAGGCATTCAGACTTGCTTGTATGTTGTATTTCAAAAATGGTGCCAAATGCCATGACATCACAGCACCCACCCCGAACCCGTCTGAGCCCACATCAAGCCTGCACGAGTCCACCTCGAGTCACCCAAGCCTACACAAGCCTGCTCCAAGCCCTAGCATCTTTCAGCCGGCTTCGGAAATGGCCATTTCGGAAGCTGGCTCACAGCCATATTTTTTATGGGCAGCCGATGCCCACAATGGACATTTTTAGACAGTTTGTATATTGGCTGATTTTTACAAACTATTTGTAAATTTACAGGCAGTTGTCAACCCTGAAAGATACGTTCTACATTAGATAAGCATGTTAAAGGTTATATTTTATTTTAGTTATTGAATTTAAATATATTTCGAAGAGCTTTGCAGCCCAACTCCAGGCAACTAAACAAATTATCTCTTGCATTGGGGCTGTGCCTGCATTGCAAAGGTTAATTGCTCATTTAGGGGAACAAAAAAAGACAATTTGTTTACCTGATCTTCAGCTGCTCCCCACAGCTAGACTGGTACCTGCAGCCTTATATCCCCTGTGCTCTAGTGGTCTAGGATCCTAACATAATCAAGTCCAAAGCAGATTTCATAGCACTACACTGGACATGAGGACGCTGAGGGAGAGTCCATTGCTGGAGAGAGGGAGCGCCATTTGCCAAGTGAACAGAGGATTAGGTTAGTGAATCTCTTTCTCCTTTTCTCAAAACAAAATGAGCAATCTACCCTTATAGTGCGGGCGTAACGCTGCAAGGAATAATTTTTTTAGTTGTCCAGACTGGCGCCTTGCCTTAAGGAGTTAAATCATTTTGGCACACTGCTTTCTGAGTGCAGTCAAAAAACATTTTTTTCTGATAAATTTTGAACGCACTCCAGAATGACGAATCCAAGCAAGCTTAGAAATCTGGAGTTAGCTACATTTCTAGTACCAAATTGCCATAAAGTCCATTTGTACAGTGAATTATATCCATTATAAAACATATATCACCTGCCAAACGCATCAGGATCATAAGTGTCCTCATCCGTCATCCCTGTGATGGGACCACAGTGCAGACGTCAAGGGAGACAAATTTTCTGTTTTGGGCTTTGTGCCACATTACATGGAAAAAAAAGAACAACATTTCCTTATTTTTTCCCATCTTTTAATATATGCCATAATTAGACATTCTACGCTTAATAGCTGTGACTAATATGGATGAATGAAGAAAACTTAAGACTCAACCATCCCCTTGTGCAAAAAGGATCATTTAGAAAAATTGTCACCAGCTTTTAATAGCAGTGGAAAGTGACAGACATATTGAGTAAGTACTAATGTATGTATGTGACTGTAAAAATCGAATTATGTGAGTTGATTGTGATTGCTCCCAGCAGGAACAGTGGTTAAAACTTTTACATTTTCATTTAAATGCATTTAAGATCCAGCCCTGACTTAAAGATAGTTTAATATTCCCCAAGTGGCGGTATAATAATTTGTAGAAACTAATAGGATTTTTTTCTGATGCTGTTTAGCAGAGGAAAGATTCCTATGGCGCTTTAGTGCCAAGTTGCCTGGTGATGGAATTGGCGTTTTGAACTCTGACACCATTGAAAATTTCAGCTTGGTAAATTTGTGATGGGATATTTGGGTTCCTTATGATGGTGTGTGATCTGTGGCTATGTAGGAGGGATTTCTATTGTGTCCGAGGAGCCATGACTTCAAAATGGGCAATGCCAAATAGCAGGTGCGGTGTAATTGAATCTTGGGCTAGATGATTGACTGATGGCACGCTTGTTAATAGTAGAATGGTGGATGTAGTATGTAGGTTTGGGCTTTCATGTGGCCCCCCCCAACCCCAAAAGATGGTCTGCGACTACAGCTGAGAAGGGTTACATTTGACCAGGCTTCTCATTTTTTCATTGTATGCAATCTAATGTGTAAGTGGCCCAGTGGCCCTCTGGATATCAGATATGGATACTTACATCAAGCCAAGCTGGTGCAACATAAGTTTGTGAAAAAGATAATCCCTGGAGTTACACAGTTAGGCAACTGTATTAAATACATTCTTTTCCTCAGTTTATATGAATGAAAATTTGTAATGTACAGCGCTGAGCGAACTATTGGTGCTTTATAAATACTGTATAATAATAATAATAAAATGAGGGGTGTAACAAAGAAGACAGTAATGCTAATAACAGTGAATTTACCCTTGTGGCTGACAGAAACCATTGTTCAAAAAAAAGACTAGAATAACTTAATGTGAATAAACCACTAAGACCAATTGGTTTTCACCCGAGAGTTCTCAAATAACTTATTCATGTTATAGCCAGGTCATTCTTCCTAATATTTAAGGGCAGCTTACTGACTAGTATGGTACAAGCAGACTGGCAAAAGGCAAATGAGGCACCAATATTCAAAAAAAGGGCCAAGAAATATACCAGGAAACTATAGACCAGTCAGCCTAACTTTACTAGTTTGTAAACTATTGGAATGAACATAAGGGACATGGGACCATATCCAAGAATTTGATCTGATGAAAATAATATCTTTAGTAGTAACCAACATAGATTTATAAAAGAACCTTGCCAGACAAACCCTTTAACATTCTAGGAGGAGGTGAGCTGTAATTTTATAGAGGAAGGCCTGTGGTTGTGTTCGTAGTGTATCTAGATTTTGCTAAGATTTCACTTTATTACTTTAAAGCTGTAAGTTGGTCTGCTATACAAAAAACAATTCAGAACTAATTGCCCCTTCCCCCATATATTACCATCTGATGATCCTTTAGTCAAGTTTGCACATACCTTTTTACATGGTTCCATAGGCTTCTTTTCTGGTTGGTTCACCTGTCCCTCAAAGCCGCATCTCTTCTCCAGTTGTGTGGCCCACCAAAGACTTTCAAATGAATATTGTGTTACCCCTACCAGTTCAATTTAGCAGAGTCATGGCCCTCCGATTCTCCAAGCTGATAGAATTACCTTTGGACCATGGGAATAAACTGGCTCACTTCGAAGAGGAGGTAATTAATTGGTTTGCATGTAAAGATTGTCAAATGTTCATGGGTATTTGGATACCTGTAACACCATCTGTGAGAACCCCATGCTGACTGAGTTTATTTGTGGCCCACCAAAGACTTTCAAATGAATCCTGTGGTATCCCTACCAGTTCAATTTAGCAGACTCATGGCCCTCCGATTCTCTAAGCTGACAGAATTACCTTTGGACCATGGGAATAAAATGGCTCACTTCAAAGAGGAGGTAATTAATTGGTTTGCATGTACAGATTGTCAAATGTACATGGGTATTTGGGTACCTGTAACACCATCTGTGAGAACCCCATGTTGACTGAGTTTATTTCTGGCCCACCAAAGACTTTCAAATGAATCCTGTGGTACCCCTACCAGTTCATTTTAGCAGATTCATTGCCCTCCAATTCTCGGGGGCATACACGTGTGCATAGACACAGACACATAGAATATAAGCTTACCTAAGCATGCAAACATGGGCATGTGAACACGCCTGTCCATGTCTCCTAGAATGTAAGCTCGCAGGATCAGGCCCTCCTTTCCATCTTGTATTGACCTGTATTGTTGCTGTATTGTCTCCCGTTATATTGTAAAGTGCTGAGCAAACTGTTGGCGCTATATAAATCCTGTATAATAATGTCTGCTACTCATATGTTTTACTGACCTCTGCCTTCTGATTTGTACTTCACTGTCAGCATGCTGCTGAACCTAGCCTGCCTCTGATCTGGAATCCACATTCAGTGCCTATCCACCTGGTTTTTACTGAATTCAGTTTGTGACCTCACTCCATGCTTCTGCTCATCTGACATTAGTATTTCCAAGATCAAGTTCACTGGTCCAATTGCCTGTCACCTTTGCCCTTTCACTGCCCTAGCAGTCCCTGTCTCCACTTCCAGGGGTGCTTGAATGGGAATTACACAAGACTCCACCCTCGTCATCTTGAGCCAGGTACATGACATTTGATCTAGATTAAATTCCAGTTTGGGTTACATACAGTATATGCTGCTCCCTAATTGCTCTATTATCACCAAATCTATTTTCTAACATTGCACTGAGCTGGTTGATGGCACCATACCAGAAGTGGAAAATTGCAGTGGTCACTGCTGTGGGTCCTGGAAATATGGGGCACTTTGCCTCCATAAACATGGTGGTAAAAAGAGCATAAAGGTATTAGTGCTCTACTAATTTAAACAATAACCATTAAAATATGTCTCCCATTAACAACACAACACCATCCGCAATAAATCCCAAGGATTGAGCAGTTAGGGCAATCTTTGGTTAATCATGTAAGGGCCTACTGTGCCTGGTTGTGCTTCACAGTTCCTAGTTGACTTAATGGGGAGTCTAGAGACTAGAGTCCGGCCAGTAAAAGGTTAGACCGGCAGAAACCGCAGTCCTTGAAAACCTTCAAAGGAATATTTTGCTACGCAGAGACCAAGCATGGTGAGAGCAGTCCGAGGAAAGGCAGACAACCGTAACTCTCTTTCTAATTTACTCAGACAACCATATCTCTATATCTAATTTAGGCCAAGACAAGCTGCCTGGAGACGGCTACCATCAAACAAATTTATAGCAGAGAGGAACAGCAAGATGTGTTGAAGGCAAACGCCAGGGAGTAGCGAAGCATGGCCCGCTGGGACAGTCTGGGGACTCACCTGATGAGATGAAGACTGAGCGGAGAAGTCCAAACCTCATGAAATCATAATTTATGCGCGTCTCTAAATATTAGCTATGAAAACCCAGAGCTTCAAGCTCACGGCTAATTGCACAGAAATAGTTTATTCTTGACACGCACAGGCAAGTCATATTGAGCTGCTTTTAACATCGTAAACAGAATGAACAGACTGTCCTGGTAAAGGCTCTGCCTAAAGATCAATTTGTTGTTAAAGTGGACTTAGCATTGCAAATACAGTATTCTTTCATGGTAAGTGCATGCCAAGTAAAGCGTAACACTTCTCAGGTACTTCTCATGGAGATCAGAGCTTCTTTTCCGCATCTTCTTTTCTGCTTCTTTGTCCTCTCTCTTCAGCTTCTCTTGTAGTAGGAAGTTTCAGATTTTCAAGTGACTTAGATTGCTTTTGGATGCCGTCCATATTATGCAGATTATGGAGGGGTAATCATTTTATAAATCTTCTTCCTTCTTCTTAGATCTACATTGTAGCTCTTTGACTGCTGTTAATAGTAATGTCATTTTTTTTGTAATTGTTTTTCTATGGAGTTGGTTTTAGCGATTAGGTAGTCATCCATATAATTATTAATAATATGAAGGAATAGAGTAATGAAGCAAAATGTTATTATTGGGGTTTACTAATTTAGGATTAGCTAATGTAAATACAGTCAGGTCCATAAATATTGGGACATCGACACAATTCTAACATTTATGGCTCTATACACCACCACAATGGATTTGAAATGAAACAAACAAGTTGTGCTTTAACTGCAGACTGTCAGCTTTAATTTGAGGGTATTTACATCCAAATCAGGTGAACGGTGTAGGAATTACAACAGTTTGCATATGTGCCTCCCACTTGTTAAGGGGCCAAAAGTAATGGGACAATTGGCTTCTCAGCTGTTCCATGGCCAGGTGTGTGTTATTCCCTCATTATCCCTATTATAATGAGCAGATAAAAGGTCCAGAGTTCATTTGAAGTGTGCTATTTGCATTTGGAATCTGTTGCTGTCAACTCTCAAGATGAGATCCAAAGAGCTGTCACTATCAGTGAAGCAAGCCATCATTAGGCTGAAAAAACAAAACAAACCCATCAGAGAGATAGCAAAAACATTAGGTGTGGCCAAAACAACTGTTTGGAACATTCTTAAAAAGAAGGAACGCACCGGTGAGCTCTGCAACACCAAAAGACCCGGAAGACCACGGAAAACAACTGTGGTGGATGACCGAAGAATTCTTTCCCTGGTAAAGAAAACACCTTTCACAACAGCTGGCCAGATCAAGAACACTCTCCAGGAGGTAGGTGTATGTGTGTCAAAGTCCACAATCAAGAGAAGACTTCACCAGAGTGAATACAGAGGGTTCACCACAAGATGGAAACCATTGGTGAGCCTCAAAAACAGGAAGGCCAGATTAGAGTTTGCCAAACGACATCTAAAAAAGCCTTCACAGTTCTGGAACAACATCCTATGGACAGATGAAACCGAGATCAACTTGTACCAGAGTGATGGGAAGAGAAGAGTATGGAGAAGGAAAGGAACTGCTCATGATCCTAAGCATACCACCTCATCAGTGAAGCATGGTGGTGGTAGTGTCATGGCGTGGGCATGTATGGCTGCCAATGGAACTGCTTCTCTTGTATTTATTGATGATGTGACTGCTGACAAAAGCAGCCGGATGAATTCTGAAGTGTTTCGGGCAATATTATCTGCTCATATTCAGCCAAATGCTTCACAACTCATTGGATGCCGCTTCACAGTGCAGATGGACAATGACCCAAAGCATACTGCAAAAGCAACCAAAGAGTTTTTTAAGGGAAAGAAGTGGAATGTTATGCAATGGCCAAGTCAATCACCTGACCTGAATCCGATTGAGCATGCATTTCACTTGCTGAAGACAAAACTGAGGGGAAAATGCCCCAAGAACAAGCAGGAACTGAAGACAGTTGCAGTAGAGGCCTGGCAGAGCATCACCAGGGATGAAACCCAGCGTCTGGTGATGTCTATGCGTTCCAGACTTCAGGCTGTAATTGACTGCAAAAGATTTGCAACCAAGCATTAAAAAGTGAAAGTTTGATTTATGATTATTATTCTGTCCCATTACTTTTGGTCCCTTAACAAGTGGAAGGCACATATGCAAACTGTTGTAATCCCTACACCGTTCACCTGATTTGGATGTAAATACCCTCAAAAATTAAAGCTGACAGTCTGCAGTTAAAGCACATCTTGTTCATTTCATTTCAAATCCATTGTGGTGGTGTATAGAGCCAAAAATGTTAGAATTGTGAATATTTATGGACCTGACTGTATATAGTGTTTTCTTTTTAACAACTAAGTCCACCTTTAGCAAAATTAAAGAACAAGAAAAAAAAGGTATATTGTACATACTTTTACAGAAAAAAAATGCACATTATTATTTTTTGCAAATGAACCTGGAAAGCATTGCAACCGTGATCAGTGGATGGCAGGTGCAAAGGCAGGCATCTGCAGACTCTTCCATCAGCTCTATTTCCTAACTAAGATACAGGCTTTCAGTTGGAGAGCTGGAGGAAGTGTCATTGGATGAAAGTGGTAATTACCATACTTGTATTCTATTGAGAACTAGAAGTCCATCTGCTGTGGTGGCTGACAAGATATAAACAGTAGGTCATCCATTCACAGATCTCTGCAGAGTCCCGCACAGCCATGCTGATTTCAAATCTGACAGCTGCGGTGGGGGGTGAGGGGAAAGAACCCCCTCATGTTGTTGGAGCTGGGACCTTTTTGGGGTTTTCAGGTCTCCTTGGCACTATGTTACATGTTGCAACCTAAATATTGATGTGACATATAAAATGGTCTTAAAGGTAACCTCTAAATGATGGAACTATGGGAAATATATGTTTATCAATATACCCTCCCCATACCATCTCCTTGCTTCTATGATTAGGCATCTCATGGGGTGAAGTGTTTTGTAGGAGGAACAGAGTCTGCTGCACAGTGTTTTTCAGGGGGGTAGATAATTGCTAGGAGTATGGGGGTCTATGGTGCAAGCTATTGGCTACTCTCATTGTTCAGCCCAAGAATCCTTGCAGCACCTTACATCTCCTCCCCCGCACCATGGGTGGACAGCATAGCTGAAAGAGAGGAGAACCCTGATTGGCCACATTGACAGCTGGACTTTTAGACTCACCCATTGGACACACATCATTGGCTGCATGGCACAAGGAGTGAAAAAAGAGGGAGAGAACAATGTTCTTGGACAACTTGCCAGCCAGCTTGCTAACAACCGAATTAACCTGTCTAACAGTATGCGTTTATAACAGGGGTTTAGTTAGCACACATTTGCAAATACATACGTAAGCCACAGAGCCACGACACGGCACCCTGATCATCTGTGGTCCTAACTCTAAAATTTGTGAGTCCCCATAGTAGAGGCACATGCATTTAATGGATAGATCAAGGGCAGGTGGACCTGAGGGAGCCACCCCTCTTAAAGGCAAAGGAGTGCACTGGACCTCCATTAAATGCATGTGCCTCTACTATGGGGACTCACAAATTTTAGAGTTAGGACCACAGATGATCAGGGTGCCGTGTCGTGGCTCTGTGGCTTACGTATGTATTTGCAAATGTGTGCTAACTAAACCCCTGTTATAAACGCATACTGTTAGACAGGTTAATTCGGTTGTTAGCAAGCTGGCTGGCAAGTTGTCCAAGAACATTGTTCTCTCCCTCTTTTTTCACTATGTGATGCCTGTTTATGTGTCCTTGCTTCATAAGCCAGTTATAGACTTGGGCGGGTGGCCACTTTTATGCATGCATGGCACAAGGAGCCTTTGAAAGGAGAGGAAGCTGTAGGGGAGCTGTGTTATGCAGGGAGGGAAGAATCCCAGAGGAAACCCAGATCCCTAAAGATATTGTTTTGCCAGTTTGGTGTGGAGGCACTCAAGTGGCCTGTGGCCTCCTTTTTCCCTTAGCAGCGGCAGTGTGAACTTTTGCACAGTAAAGCTTCTGTCAGCCTTCCTCTCTAGCAGAGCCAAGACATACAATCAAGGCTTGAAATGCGCACATTTTACTACAGGATGTGACATATAGTTTTTGAGACCAAGGAAAGGGGGAGAGTTCTCAGTAAGGAAGTGACTGCGCTGGGCTTCAGCAATATGGTGGCCTCCAGCCAAAAGAAGCAGAGGCAATGCTGGAGACAATTTACAGAACACACTAATTTTGGTAGCATAATTATTAATGAGGAATGTATGTTTCTTTGTTACAGAACATTAACTGTTATCAAACTGTTGTGGGTAAAGTTCTGCTTTAAATGATCTAGTATCTACACCTGTAGATCAAAAGGATACTGCATCCAAATTAAAGCCATTACTTGTCAGATGTAATACTATTACTTTGTCTTAGATGCCGTGTTTGCCTTTCCTCTTTTTATGTCTCTTCAGTTCAGTTCACGTCTGTAAATCCCCCGTTGTTTCCTGTTTATTTATTTATTTCTATTAAACTCAAGAATTGTGCCTGTTAGGATTCTGTGCAATGCTTCTGTAATCCTCGCCTCCCGCTGCTGAGATCTCAGTGAAAGACAAATAATCTTCAGGCCTGGTGCCAGGAAAAAGCCTAGCGACCCCGCCGCCTCTTATTTATGGGCCTTGCTGTGGAAAAACACATCTTTTTCTTCTCTCAATTACCCCTTTAATACCCAGGAGATAGGCGCCTTCACGTCCAAATTAACATTCCAGCACGTCTCGATAGCTCGACTATGTCAAGAACAAACTGTGCCAATGGAATTCTCCTAGTCAGAGAATTTCTGCCAAAAAAGTTCAGATATTATAGCACATTAGGCAGGCAATAATCAGAGAATTTGAATGGGAATTAAAAAGTATGCAAAGCCCAAACTTTTTTTGTTGTTGTTGTTTTTGTTTTGGATAGAGTGGTGAGGTTTTATAACCCAGTAAGCTTTTAACTGCTGCCATCACTGCCCCCACCTTCCTCCCCCCAATATATAGATTTTTCTGCATCTCCGGATCCTCCCAGTGAATGTTGTGTAGGGAAGGGGAGTTGAGACAGCAGACGTCTGATCATTGGAGGACAGGAAGGCTATTCCACCAGCGAAGACAAAAAACTGACTACACTAGAAAGGATGTGCTCTAATGCTTAGTGTGGCCAGTTTGAAATAGGAAAGAAGTAGGCTTGGCAGGATCACCAGGTATTTCATGCAAAGGAAGCAATACAATGAGAACAGGGTACAAGCATACCTCCCAATTTTTTGTCATGGGAGTGAGGGACACCTATTAACAAAAGTATGTAGGCATAGGACACGCCCCCCTGCCATGCCCTCTTAAAGAAGAATTATAAAAAAAAAAAGATTAGTTAAACCCACAAGTGCTTTTCTTTACCACTACAATTCCTTTATAGTGGCTTTTGAAATTTACAAATGCAGCAATTTAGAAACTGAATGAAAGGTTTAGCCCTGGGAAACATTTTTTGGAAGATAAAAAGTGAATTTTATATACAACTATATAGATCAGACCAAAACGAGGGATAAATGAGAAGGAAAGAGGGACAGAGGGACTTTGTTCCAAATCAGAGACAGTCCCTTGAAATCAGGGACAGTTGGGAGCTACGTACAAGTACATGGTACAACAGGCACATATCAGGAATATGAAATATTGGGGTAACAGCCTATGTTGCTTTGGGTGGCAGAAAAAGGCTGTAGCCTCCCTAGCGGTCTGATTATGTCCCTGGCCTGGTAGTCTCTGGCCCAGCCCTTTCATTCACTGAATTTCAGTTCTTTCAATAATGAAGGCTCAACATCACTTCTGGGTGTTAGAATGGCCAGTATACCAATACAATTTAACCTCCCTGGCGGTCTGATTACGTCCATATTTCTGTGCTCAAAGCGGTACATTTTTTTGCATGGAAATATGTATTTTTTTATTGTAGGCCTGTAATTTTTAGGAATAACTCCCTGAAATCTGTCCGAACAAGAGTCTAGTAAACATCCCGGATATGATAAAATTTGAAACACAAAATCATAAATTATAATTTAATAAATAATCATAAAAAATAATAATTTAATAATAATATATGTCATTCTAAAATATAATCAAACCAAAAACACTGAAATTTGAAATAGAGCGCCAAGTTCGCACATCACTGAGCAAAGTCGCAGAATCGTTTTCAGTGTCTGATGAGGAATTTCCCCCACGAATCATTATCACTCAATTCTGCAAGTGGTTCTGATTTACTATCGCTGTTCTCTAGCCGGTCTAAAACCGCTTTTGACCTAAAGGGACGCTTTTTGGACGCCATGGACGTTTCTCAGTTTCCAGGCAGAAAGAACAGTAAAAATGCAGACAGGGCGCAGGACAAAGCACTCGGGACAAAATGTATGTGAAATGGTTTGATACAGGAATGGAATACTATGTGATTTTAGTGTATTTAGTGAATGTCACTTTTTTACATTTTTAAATTTCCCGCCGTTCTGTCCCCCGTACGTCCCGACGTCGCAGGGAACAGAACCCAGAAGACAGATGCCGGCATCTGCAGGAGGACATTGCCGGGGACACTGCAGGAGGGACATCGCGGGAGCGCAGGACAAGGTAAGTGAAGAAGAGATCCCTGCGCAGCGTTGTAAGGTATTCCCGAGTGTAGCTCGGGGTTACCGCTTGTGGTGCTGAAACTTTACCCCGAGCAGGGGCGGACTGACAACTTATGGGGCCCCCGAGCAATAGGGGATCATGGGACCCCTGTGTCCTTGCCCAAACTCAAAAAAGCCTATGAAAAAGGTACCAGGGGCATCTCATGGGGCCCCCTACTGACCCCGGCCCTCGGGCAGTGCCCAAGTTTCCAAATGGTCAGTCCGCCCCTGACCCCGAGCTACACTCAGGGGGGTTAAACAACCTCATGCTTTGTGCTTGCTCAGGTAGGCCCTGATTCTACATAGTTATTGCAACTCTATAGAAGCTTGCACAGCAATCGGATTGTCGCCCATATGGCCAGTTTAATACGTTCATGGATAGAGAGATGAAATTTAGCTGAGCCAATTGTCTCAATGACTAGCCGCCGCTCTCACTGTCTGGCATCCTTTTTCATCAGTAAAAGTCTTTTTGTTTGCAAGCAGGAAAAAGCTCATCTCTGACTCCCCTCAATCTGTATGAGAGCCAATTCTTAATAGCAATTTTAAACCTCTAATGCTGTATTTCTCCAGGCATTGATCCCAGACATTAAATTATTTCAGACGTTAGTTTTTGACACCTGGCTGATTGTTCGTCGGCTGAATTCCACCGCGTACCGTAGACTATCTCGCCGCAGAAAGCTGTTGAGTTCCGACATACCAAGACAGCCCCATATCCCCTCTCTACCAACT
This sequence comes from Staurois parvus, assembly GCF_062004578.1. Taxonomy (NCBI): domain Eukaryota; kingdom Metazoa; phylum Chordata; class Amphibia; order Anura; family Ranidae; genus Staurois; species Staurois parvus. The sequence continues at coordinate 617,953 of NW_028319059.1, forward strand.
TTCCTCTTCCTGACCTCTGCTTAATTAAAATATCACTCAGTAACTTTTTTTTTTCTCAGACTTTTTAAGCAGCAGGATTTGAGTGCATTATTCAGATCCAACAAAATGTTTTATGGTCACATTGAGGATCTGAAAGAGATACTGGGCCATGTCCTGTCTCTGTATTTCCAAGGTAAATTGAATAATAGATTATTTGTGCACAAGGTGTATTTAATAAAGAGTCAGCCTGACATTTTGTAATAACGTATAGATATAAATCACAGGAACAGTGACAGAGATCTTTAGTCTCATTGATTATTGGACTGGAGCTGGCATTAATTATGCATAACCCTGTGTACTGAAGGGCTGTCATCGCCCTGTAATGGTATTAAGCATTATAAGCCAAAAAGTTTTTATTTTACGGAAGGAATTTAGGCCAATGGTATTCCTTAAAATAATTTTGTGTAGGAGAGGGAAGGGTGAGGTTCTTTAACCACCTCCCATTCGGCCAATGTATATAAACGGCCAGAAGGTGGCAGTGCAGGGTCGGGTGGCCGTTTATAAATGGCCTCCCCGCACCCTGCTTGTGCGTGCTCCCTGGGAGCGCGCAGCACCGCGATCCGGTGCCTGCTGTGTCCTCCACACACAGTGGAACACCGATCGTCAGATGGGACCTCTGTGCGAGGTCCCGATCATGTGATCACTGACTGGCCAATCAGTGATCACATGCAGAGTAGTAAGCAAGATGTCACTTGTGACATCATTGCTTACTATGTGTGAAATCTGTGAATGATTACAGAGGTCACATGGTACAAGGCTATTCAAAACAGCCTTGTACCATGTGACAAGCTGTGACCAATCACAGCTCACACAGTAGTTCTCAATGGCTGCAAGAATGCAGGAGAAATGGGTGTAAAAGCAATCAGTGTAAAAAAAAAAAAAAAAAAGCTCTGATGAAGAAGGGACTCCCTTGGAAACGCGTCAGCTATACTGAACACCCATTCCCTTGAAGGGATTCACGCTATCTTCAAGTCCCTTTGAGGACTTACATGCCTGATTTCATTCGCTGTTTGTGAGTATATTTTTATAATAATAAATTTTGGTTACTGAGGTAATGCGCAAGGTTGGTGCGCTTCTCGTTTTCATTTCATTCTGCAGTATTGGTCAGGCTTCCCCAGCCTTGTTTTGGAGCCGCACAGCCCTTTATGCATTGGTGGATGATTTCTCCAGGCCTGGTCCCATCTATTCGCCACCTGTCTGGGTCCTAGAGCGCAGGAGAATTCGTCTTTGATTTACAAGGCTATTCAAAACAGCCTTGTTCCATGTGACAAGCTGTGACCAATCACAGCTCACACAGTAGTTCTCAATGGCTGCAAGAATGCTGCAAGAATGCAGCCAGAGAGAAGGAGAAATGGGTGTAAAAGCAATCAGTGTAAAAAAAAAATAAAAATCTTCATCACTCCCCACAAGTAGTATAGTGTCACTATGGTGACACTGTACTGCTAGGGTGACAGTATGTAAAAAACAAAAACAAAACATAAATAATAATAAAAAAAAAAAGTAAAAAAATTATAATTTTTGGTTATAAACTAATTTGGGTTATTTATTTTTTTTTTACTAAAAAGATAACGGAATACATTTTGGCCAAGATTTATGATGATATACTATTTATTTGCAAAATTTTATAAGAAAAACACTTTTTTCAAAATTTTTGGACTTTTTCATTTACATAGCAAAAAAAAAAAAAAAATCCCAGTGGTGAAAAGGTACCACCAAAATAAAGCTTTATCTGTCTCAATAAAATGCTAAAAAATTCATATGGGTACAGTGTTGCATGACCGCACAATTGTCATTCAAAGTGTGATAGCGCTGAAAGCTGAAAATTGGCCTGGACAGCGAGGGGGTGAAAGTGTCCGGACTGGAAGTGGTTAATAGAATTTTATTGCTACCTGTGCCTCCATTAGGTAGAATCCCATTGCCTTAATCCCTTGATATTAACTCCTTCCCTGCCAGTGTCATTAGTGCAGTGTACAGCATTATATCTGTTCACTGTATTTGGGTCACTAGCAACATCAGTGTCAGGCAGTTTGTGTCCCTCCCAGCCAATGTCTGTTAGCACCAGATTGCCCGCCACACTATCACAGTCTACAGTTCACTATCACTACCATTACCTGTACAGAGTCAAATTCCAATACACAATATATACTTGTCAGGATAAACCATAAACCAGGCGGAGACAGAAAGTGCAGTTAAAATAACATCTTTAATGAAATAGAAAATATAACATAGATCAGGAACGTAGTCAAAATGGAAGCCAGGGTTTGGATGCCAGTGTGGGTATTTAGATGAGCAAGGGTCAGGAAACCAGAAGTCAGCGTAGTCAGGAGTCAATCAGGAAAAGAAACTGGAAGAGAAGTCATCCAGACCGAGCTGTACACAGGAACACAGGCAGGAGCACATTGGAGATCATAGACTATGCAAGGGCAAGGAGGAAATTAACTGCTAAAATAGCAAAAAGGGCTGGCTGTAGGCTGGACTAATGAGGCAGGTAATGGTATCCAGGTGAGTCACTGTAGAGACAATGAGTGGCTGGTAATTAACAAGCAGTTGAGCAGCTTCTAAGCACTGAAATAAAAGAGCTGCTTGTTAAGTAGCAGGAGCCCAGCCCTGACAATACTATAGTTTGTAGATGCTGTAACTTTCACACAAACTAATTCATATACATTATTATAATTGGGGTTTTTTTTACCAACCAATTGTAGCAGAATACATTGTAGCCTACATTTATGAAGAATTTTTTTCTTGGACGTGTTTTATAACAGAAAGTAAACAATATTGTTTTTTTTTTTCAAAATTTCTGGTCTTTTTTCGTTTATATAATAAAAACTAAAAAACCCAGTGGTGCTCAACTATATCACCAAAATAAAGTTGTATTTATGTGAAAAAATTATATACATTTCATTTTGGTACAGTATTGCATGACTTAGCAATTGCTAGTTAAAGTAGTGCATTGCTGAAAAGAAAACAAATGCCTTGGTCATGAACGGAGTAAAACTTTGCAGAGATGAAGTGGTTAATGGCCCTTCTGGCAATGAAACATCAAGGCTAAAGACACATCCAGCAAATCAATAAACAGAATGGCATTAACAGTGACCAATAATGTATACCACTTTTATATGACACCATAAATACCTCAGCTGTGACTCAGGACTCAGCAATGACAATCTCCAACGGAACTGGTGATGTCAGTGGTGACTAAGGATGTGCTGTAAGTGATCTCCACAACTATGACCAATGGTTAGATGTCTGTCTCCAGCATCCACAGTGAACACTAAGGCAGGTGGCTCTCCAAGAAAGCAGCTCCCTCTCTAGTGATCACCTCTCTTAACAAGCCTGAGCCTTGGACTTCCTTCTTATTTTCTTCCTGGTCCAGTGGTCTCCTGGGACCATCCAGGCTACAGCTGAATAGAAAGCTGCCTCCTACATTTCCGATAGTCCCAGGTGGTTCCCAGCAATCCTCTGTCCTCCCAGGCTGCACAGCAGCCATTCAGTGTCCTCTACTGTTCTGAGGAGGTGGTGGGCTCTCCTCCAGATCACAGTGGCTGAAGACACAACCTTAAGAGTGACCTGTGTCCTCTATCTCTTCTTCTCCCCATGGCAGTCAAGGCAAAGGAGAACTGCTGAAGTGTGGAATGTGAGTGTGGCATTTCTGTGACAACCTACTGGATGGGAGCACCATGGACCAGGGATACACTTACAAGGGTTCAAGTTCTTTCCTGTTTGATTGAAAATTAAAAAAATGTTCCTCTTTTCACTCTGGTTCAGATGAGCTTTTCTTTAACCCCCCTGGCGGTATTCCCGAGTGTAGCTCGGGGTAAAGTTTCAGTACCAAAAGTGGTAACCCCGAGCTACACTCGGGCTTACCATGCGGTGTTGCTCCGGGATCTGTTCTTGTCTTACCTTGTCCTGCGCTCCCGCGATGTCCCTCCTGCAGTGTCCCCGGTAATGTACTCCGGCAGATGCCGGCATCTGTCTTCCAGGTTCCGTTCCCTGCAACGTCAGGATGTACGGGGGACGGAACTGGCGGGAAATTGAAAATGACATTCACTAAATTCACTAAAAGCACATAGTATTACATTCCTGTATCAAACCATTTCACATACATTTTGTCCCAAGTGCTTTGTCCGGCGCCCTGCCTGCATTTTTACTGTTCTTTCTGCCTGGAAACTGAGAAATGTCCATGGCGTCCAAAAAGTGTCCCTTTAGGTCAAAAGCGGTTTTAGACCGGCTAGAGAACAGCGATAGTAAATCAGAACCACTTGCAGAATTGAGTGATAATGATTTGTGGGGGAAATTCGTCATCAGACACTGAAAACGATTTTGCGACTTTGCTCAGTGATGTGCGAACTTGGCGCTATATTTCGAATTTCAGTGTTTTTGGTTTGATTATATTATTGAATTAGATTTAATATTATTAGATTATTATTTTTTATGATTATTTATTAAATTATAATTTATGATTTCGTGTTTCAAATTGTAACATACCCGGGGTGTTTACTAGACTCTTGTCCGGACAGATTTCAGTGAGTTATTCCTAAGAATTACAGGCCTACAATAAAAAAAATATATATTTCCATGCAAAAAAAGTACCGCTTTGAGCACAGAAATATGGACATAATCAGACCGCTAGGGAGGTTAATGGGTCAGTCCATTCAAAATGGATATTTTAGTGTTTGGTGGATACTGGAGGGTTAAACTACCAGACCATCTTGTAGATTTTGTGAACTATGTTGATGAGATCTCCACTTGGATCTGCTGTAGCTAACATAAAGGAATTTAAAGGACAAGATATAGCATATATAATTGTTATAAAAGCCTTTTTGGGCTTAAAGTGGACCTGAACTGAAAATGTAACATTTGAATATGTTATAGGGAACATCTAGAAATTGTAACTCTGCCTAAAGCCCCATACGCACAGGCAGGATATTGTCCGGTATTGACCAGTTCAATAGAAACCAGTCGACATTTGGCCTGCGTGTTTGGCAGCCTGTTCAACAGACGTTGGCTGAACGTCCAGCTTCTGCCAAAGTAACAGATCCAAAAAACATCTGCCGTTCAGCATCCGATCAGTGCTCTCAACCAATGGCTGTGAGCGCTGACTGTTATGTTCTGGCAGGGATGGGGGGGGGGGGGCAGTCCCCCTGTCAGAACACAATAGCTCAATGGAGACATCACTGTACTAACATTGGAAGGTTAGTACAGCAAGCTTCTCTTGAGCTTCAGTTTTTTTTTGTTCAGCCTCCTTGGTTGAACAAAAAAAATATATAGTGTGTACCTAGCATAAGAACTATCCTGAAAAAAACTACCTTTTCTAAGGAATTCCTCCTGAAAAAAATGGTATGTGAGTGTGCCTAGGCACTCCAGTGCTTGTAGCCTTATAGCTGTACAGTGGGGCAAAAAAGTATTTAGTCAGCCACCAATTGTGCAAGTTCTCCCACTTAAAAAGATGAGAGAGGCCTGTAATTGGCATCATAGGTAGACCTCAACTATGAGAGACAAATGAGAAAAAAAATCCAGAAAATAAGTATTTGGTCACCTACAAACAAGCAAGATTTCTGGCTCTCACAGACCTGTACCTTCTTCTTTAAGAGGCTCCTCTGTCCTGCACTCATTACCTGTATCAATGGCACCTGTTTGAACTTGTTATCAGTATAAAAGACACCTGTCCACAACCTCAAACAGTCACACTCCAAACTCCACTATTGAAGACCAAAGAGCTGTCGAAGGACACCAGAAACAAAATTGTAGACCTGCACCAGGCTGGGAAGACTGAATCTGCAATAGGCAAGCAGCTTGGTGTGAACAAATCAACTGTGGGAGCAATAATTAGAAAATGGAAGACAAGTCCACTGATAATCTCCCACGATCTGGGGCTCCACGCAAGAACTTGCACAATTGGTGGCTGACTAAATACTTTTTTGCCCCACTGTATATCTGCAGCATGAGAATATCTAAGGCACTGCAGTTAATGACTGCTAGTTTTACCACATTTGGAGTGAAATTTGGTGGGGTCACTGTTGTGCTGCCCACTGTCCTTCTTGCTGGAGGCTCTTGCATGAGGAAGCAAAACCCTGCCTCTACCAAGATGGCCGCATCTACACTGAAAAACAGTGCAGAACAAGGCATAAGTCAGTAATGGGGAATGATCAACTGCAGGAAGACCACAGAGAATACTAATGACCCGTCTTTTGCTCTATACCTGCCTTTTGAGATATAACTTCATTTAATTTCTCTTTCTAGATCAATCTGCATGCAGCTAGGATTTTCTAAAAGGACCAAAACATTCAGATATGGTTTCCTGGTATCACAACTAGGAGCTTATCAGCTGTGAAGGTTATCAATATGTATCTTGCTTCCACCAGCTTTGCCAGGAAATTACTTAACAGGTATCAAGGATACTTGATGTATTTGGTATCGATCCAAACATGGCCAATGATGTCACAGAAAACTCTTGTGTTCCATGGACACTTATAACCATGCAGTAGTGGAAACTTCCTGATTGCACAATGGACATTTGAGCACTGAGGACGAGGGACCTGTGCTCCTTCAACAGGGATCCCGGTGTAGATGAGAACTTCTGTGGGACATCTTTGAACATCATTGGGACCTTCAAGCAAAGTCGTAGTAAAAATATTGTATATTTTAAAAAATATTTTGAAATTAAATGTGTTTTTATTGACTCTTTCCTGCATGCACAGTAAACCTTTAAAACCAGTTCACCAGGAAGGGGGCAACCACCTACTAGCTCTCATGGAGGTGGTACATAAGCCACCCTTCCTGGCAGCCATCCTGTGCACTGGAGGCACAAATTATGGGAGAAGGTTTCCCTATTTTTTGGGGGAAACACAAACTCAAAGCAATCCCCATTGCTTAAGGCATCCTTTTTTTAGCATTTGTCAAAAAACAACAACATTTAGCTCTCCTGGTGCTGATACTGCATTAAAACACCGTTTCAGCACCATGGAGAGCTACCAATGGCAGATTAGGCTGCAGATCGAAAAAAAATATTTATTTAACGTTTATTAAAGTGCTGTTTCCTCGACTGTTGCACTCACCTTGTGCATGTTTTTCCTCTTCTGGATAATTGAAACAGAATGCTGTGGAATCAAGGACACACTCTGCCAAATTCCAGGTGACTCCTTCATAAATAGAACCATTCATGTAGTCTAGTTAGATGTTATATTTACTTATCCTTTAAAGTGATTGTAAAGCTTCTTTTTTTATCTCAAACTAATAAACATGTTATACTCACCTGCTCTGTGCAATGCTTTTGTACAGTTTGGCCCAAAACCCCTTCATTTGGTGTCCCTCGCCGGAGATCTTGGCTCCTCCTTTTCTCCAAGTGCCCCCATAGAAAACTGCTTGTTATGAGGCACTGATGCAGACTTGAGCCTGAGCCAAGTTGTGTGTGTCTATAGATCGGCCCCACACCCGAGCTCTGCTCACAGAATTTGACTGACAGGAGCAAGTGCCAATGGCTCCCACTGCTGATGAATTTTCTGTGAGAAGAGAGAGAGGGGGGAAGAGCTGCTGCAGATGGGCACACCACTGGATTGAGATTGGGCTCAGGTAAATGTCTAAGCCATCTGGGGGTACAGTAAAAAAAGTCAGAGGGCAGAATGTGAACACTGTTTGTGAGTCACTGACAGTCTGTCGCAGTGTCATGACTAGTATGTATTTGGCTATCCTTAGAATAGGATGATTAAGCAGAACCTGTGCCCCCTTATATTAAGGTCCCCATCAGAGTCCCATCCTTTCATCAGGAGTACTAATAAGAGTCCCCCTTTATATTGGGTACAAATAAGCTTCCCCTCTTACATCATATTTCCCCATAAGAGTGCCTTCTTACATTTGGTGCCCCTATCAGAGTATCCCCTTACATCAGATATTCTCATCAGAGTCCCTCCCTACATCAAGGTCCCCATCAGAGTGCCCCCTTACATCAAGGTCCCCATCAGAGTGCCCCCTTACATCAGGGTCCCCATCAGATTACCCCCTTACATTAGGTATCCACATCAGAGTACCCCTTTCATCAGGTGTCCCCATCAGAGTATCCCTTTCATCAGGTGTCCCCATCAGAGTATCCCTTTACATCAGGTTCCCTGTCAGAGTGCTGTCTTACATCAGGTTACTCCTTACATCAGGGTCCCCTTCAGAGTCCCTCTTACACGTGACCAGTTACCCCCATCAGAGTGCCACGTTAAATCAAGTGTCCCCATCAGTGTCTTTTTACATCAACTGTCTGCATCAGAGTGGCTCATGCACTCTCAGAGAACTGTGTGTGTGTGTGTGGGGGGGAGCAGTTAAAAATCTGGGGGGCACAGCCCCCGCCAGCACCCCTCTAGATCCAGCCCTGATAGGGGCTGGGGGAAGCAACTCTTTAAAACTTTTTTACCTTAATACAGAGAATGCATTAAGGAAAAAAAACCACCCTTTTGCCTTTATACAGTGCCTTGAAAAAGTATTCACACCCCTTGACATTTTCCACATTTTGTTACAACCAAAAACGTCAATGTATTTTATTGGGATTTTATGTGATAGACCAACACAAAGTGGCACATAACTGTGAAGTGGAAGGAAAATGATAAATGGTTTTCTACATTTTTTACAAATCTGTGAAAAGTGTGGCGTGCATTTGTATTCACCCCCCCCCCCCCCCCGAAGTCAATACTTTGTAGGACCCCCTTTGGCTGCAATTCCAGTTGCAAGTCTGTTTGGGGATGTCTCCACCAGCTTTGCACATCTAGAGAGGGACATTTCTGCCAATTCTTCTTTGCAGAGTAGCTCAAGCTCTGTCAGATTGGATGGGGAGCGTCTGTGAACAGCAATTTTCAAGTCTTGCCACAGATTCTCAATTGGATTTAGGTCTGGACTTTGATCTAAACCATTCCATAATAGCTCTGGCTGGATGTTTAGGGTCGTTGTCCTGCTTGAAAGTGAACCTCCACCAGTCTCAAGTCTTTTGCAGACAGGATTTTTCTAAAATCACCCTGTATTTGGCTCCATCCATCTTCCCATCAACTCTGACAGCCTCCCTGTCCCTGCTGAAGAAAAACATTCCCACAACATGATGCTGTCACCACTATGTTTCACAATGGGGATGGTGTGTTCAGGGTGATGTGCAGTGTTAGTTTTCCGCCACATGTAAGGTTTTGCTTTTAGGCCAAAAAGTTAAATTTTGGTCTCATCTGGCCAGAGCCCCTTCTTCCACATGTTTGCTGTGTCCCCCACATGGCTTCTTGCAAATTGCGAACAGGACTTCTTATGGCTTTCTTTCAACAATGGCTTTCTTCTTTCCACTCTTTCATAAAGGCCAGATTTGTGGAGTGCAGGACTAATAGTTGTCCTATGGAGAGATTCTCCCACCTGAGCTGTGGATCTCTGCAGCTCCTCCAGAGTTCCCATGGGCCTCTTGGCTGCTTCTCTGATGAATGCTCTCCTTGCCCGGCCTATCAGTTTAGGTGGACGGCCATGTCTTGGTAGGTTTTCAGTTGTTCTATACTCTTTCCATTTTCGGATGATGGATTGAACAGTGCTCTGTGAGATGGTCAAAGCTTGGGATATTATTTTACAACCTAACCCTGCTTTAAACTTCTCCTCAACTTTATCCCTGACCTGTCTGGTGTGTTCCTTGGCCTTCATGATGCTGTTTGTTCACTAATGTTCTCTAACAAACCTCTGAGGGCTTCACAGAACAGCTGTAATTATACTGAGATTACATTACACACAGGTGGACTCTATTTACTAATTAGGTGACTTCTGAAGGCAATTGGTTCCACTAGATTTTAGTTAGGGTTATCATAGTAAAGGGGGCTGAATACAAATGCACGCCACACTTTTCAGATATTTATTTGTAAAAAATGTTGAAAACCATGTATTATTTTCCTTCCACTTCACAATTATGAGCCACTTTGTGTTGGTCTATTACATAAAATCCACATACATTTTTGGTTGTAACGTGACAAAATGTGGAAAATTTCAAGGGGTATGAATACTTTAAAGCCCAACTTTAAGCTATATTTTTAACGGTTTCATTGCTAGTTTTAGAATGAAAAATCAGCTTACCCTCCTTCAAGTAGAACTCTAGGCTAAACCTTTTTTCATTTTGGATAAAGTAAGGGATGGTTCTAACCCCTGTCAGTTTTCTTTTCACATCTGTGTCCCATGTGGGGAGATGTCCCTTCACTTTCTGTTCTATAGACATAACAAGATGTATGAAGAAATCCCTAAAAATTAAGGGAATTCTTTGGGGCCCCCCAGGTCACCAGAACAGGTGTCCCCATTGGAATATCTCACCTCTATCATTGTTTTGGGGAAAACCCTAAATTTGGGATTTTCTTTTACTTTCACTGTTTGTTTCCAATTGCTTTTATTGAATATATACAGTAGAAAAAAAGCAAAACAGAACAAGGCACCAAATGATAAAGTGGTGTCCATTGTACACATGTTCAAACAAGTGGTTAGATACAAAAGGATTATTAACAATTACACTGATCCATGAGTTGTGCGTTAAACATCTCTATGGAGAATCATCTAGGCGAAGGGGATACCCTAGGTGGGCCCAGTAATGCCATAAGATCATTACGTCAGGTAACTGAATTCTTTATATATTTTGTTCTTCCCTCCACACAGGGTGAAATGCCCAGGGCAGCCCTCACATGACTAAAACTCCTCTCGGTAGATCAGAGAGAAAGAAAAAAGAAAATATTGAAGAGAGAGGAAAAAGAAAGAAAGGTAATGGTGGCTAGCCCCCCAACTGCCTCAGTAGGCCATAGGACATGTTTAGGTGGTGATGCCCATCAGATTTGTAATCCAGGGGCCCCTGGTTTTTCTTTTAATACAGGCGTCTAGTCCTGCAAAATCACGGTAAGGCGTTCATTGATCATAGTCTCCAGTACTTCTTTTCAGCCACAAAATGTTTATAGTATCCTCCATTGAGGGACTCCTAGCATATTACAACCTGGAAGATTGAAGACATCCTGTGAGTGCAGGGTGTCACGGACTCACCTTCTTAGAAGAGGGTCACCAGGGATTCCTTGAACTCACAGTGTAATGATGCAAAGAGTGATATGGGGCAAGGGGAAGCACAGTGGCTTAGTGGTTAGCACTCTTTCCTTGCAGCACTAGGATCATTGGTTTAAATTCCACCCAGGACTATTCCTGCATGGAATTTATATACTCCTTCTGAGCTTCAAAACACCAAAAACATGCTGCTAGGTAAATTGGCCCTAGCATATAAGGCAGAAAAAATCTTAGATTGTAAGATCCTGGAGGGAAGGGACTGAGAGGAATGTACAGTATATAAAAGCTCTACGTAAATTGTTGGTGCTGTAAAAATACTAGTAATATTAATAAGCCCTGGACCCTTTTGACAAAGTGCATCGCACGAAACGCGTCAAGGGGGGCTACAGCATATGGACATCTAAGCCAGCGTTGGTGGCCAACACAATATCCTTGCGTTCAGTACCTTTACTTGTCTATTTTACTTCTACTTGGAAATAAAGCCTTTTATGCAGTATCACGCTATGTGATGTCCCTTATTGGGCTCTTTATGAGCGCCACCCTTTTAGTACCAAGCTTAAGGAGGGACTCCAGAAGTTACCAAGCTTAAGGAGGGACCCCAGATGAATCAAGCTTAAGGAGGGACCCCAGATGAATCAAGCTTAAGGAGGGACCCCAGAAGTGAACCAGGGAACCCGGCCAGGTCTAGCGAGAGTGCAGCCTAACCTGAGACCAAAGGACCCTGATGTACCTCATGAGAGAGGAATTTTCTTTTCATGCGTATATTGAACGCACTTCTGGTGAGTGCGTATTTCACTTATTTCCTGTTCACCTGTGGATTAATTATCATTCTTGGAAATGGAGACACGACAGAATTTGTATATCACACTCCTTGTGTGACTTTGGGACGTTTAATTAATCTTTTAATATCATTTGCACACTTTCAGATATTGAATTTATATTGATATAGCACTACTGGCACTATTTGCGCTGCACCTTTTTCTCTATATATTAATAATATTTACTTTGCATTTTTTTACCATCAACTATCTGGATTGTTGATCTTTTTTTTTTGTTTATACTGCAAAAAATAAAAACTGCAGAGGCCATCAAATACCACCAAAAGAAAGCTCTATTTGTGGGAAAAAAGGACAAAAATTTTACTTGGGTGCAGCGTTGCACGACCGTGCAATTGGCAGTTAAAGTAACGCAGCGCCGTATCACAAAAAATGGACTGCTCAGGTAGTGGGGTAAATCCTCTGGAGGGCAAGTGGTTAACCATTAGCCGCCCGGCCAATGGCCGTTTGGTGGCTTCAGAAGTGTCTCTCCACTCCGGGTGCACGCCATTTGGCGTGCTCCCGCACATGCGCTGTTTGCGCTAATGCAGAGCGGCGCAGCAGTGCGATCTGTCACCGGCCGTGCACTTTGGACACGGCCGATGACAGATCCGAGTACCGGCTCCCGTTGCTGGTACCATGTGACCTGCTGTGACCAATCACAGCAGGTCACATGACAGTTGTATACAATGGATGGCTTCATTCATGATGCCATCCATTGTATACTAGTGCCTAGCTGTGAATGGTCACAGCTAATCACATGCACATGTCATGTGATTAGCTGTGACCAAATCACAGCTAAGCACAAAAAAAAAAAAAAAAGCTGAATGAAATCGATTTCATTCAGGTAAATGCTTGCTTATAGCAAAGTAATTCTTTGCTATAAGCAAATTGTGTAAAAAAAAAAAATACTGATCACTTCCCCAAAGTAGTACAATGTTACTATGGTAACATTGTACTACTTTGGTCATAGTAAAATATGAAAAAAAAAGCTTAAAAAAATATAAAAAAATGTAATAAAAAATTAAATATAATAAAAAAATTTAAAAAAATTTAAAAAAAATAAATATTTTTTTTTCATACTGTCACCAGTCAGTGTCCCTGTTCAACGCCATGCCAGCTATATGATGACGCTGTACTGCACTGGTGACAGTATGTAAAAAAAAAAATAGTGAAAATAATTTTTTTAATTTTTTAATTTTCCGAAAAATTATGACAAAAAAATACAACTTCAAAAAACTCGCCATGCCTCTTATGAAGTACGTCGGACTGTCTACTCTGCAAAAAGGGGTCATTTGGGGGATATCTGTACTATTCTGACATTCTTGGACCTCAAGAAATTAGATTGGCTGTCAGTACTTCAGGATTGATCAATATTCAGATCTATACCATAGTTTGTGAACTCTATAACTTTCCTGCAAACTAAAAAATACATCCTAATTTGGGTTATTTTCACCAAAGACATGTAGCAGAATACATCTCGGCCTAAATTTATGAAGAACAATTATTTATTTGTAAACTTTTATAACAGAAACAAAGAAAATGTGTTTTTTTCCCCAAATTTTTGGTCTTTTTTTGTTAATTTAGCAAAAAATAAAAACCCCAGCGGTGATTAAATACCACCAAAAGAAAGCTCTAGTTGTGTGAAGAAAATGATAAAATTTTTGTTTGGGTACAATGTTGTATGACCGCGCAATTGTCATTCAAAGTGTGAGAGCGCTGAAACCTGAAAAATGGCCTGGGCAGGAAGGTGTAAACTTGCCCGGTATTGAAACGGTTAAAGTAAGTACTGTATGCATGTATGGATAAGAAGCCAACTTAAGTTAGGTCAGGAAAATACAAAAAGGATAAATGTACTTTGTTTGTGAAGTTATCCTTTACCAAGAAACAATAAGATAAACACTTTCTGTTCTCCTTCCCTGGATAGATTCATTTCTGAATGGCTCTATCGCAAAATAAAGATGTGCTTCCATAATCTTAAGGCAACTTTGAAGTACTCTACAATTCTCTGCCCTTGTCGACTATTCCCTGACGACTCTTGCAGCTCAGTGACCCTGCAGAGAAAAAGTCATGTCTTTGAACAAGGCACTTTGGAAAGTGCCCCTGGCGTCTACCTCTCTCTATATCCTCCAGTTTCAAAGCATTTAAGCATTCAGCTCCTTGTTGCACACAGCGACCTGGAACACGAAGGCCCTTTTAAGTGGAATTCTGTACAGTTTATGATTATTAAAATAGCATTATTATTTTTAAGACTTGCTATAATCAAGTGTTTGGGAGAAGAATGTTGTTGAAATGTTGAACATCCTCGGTGGGGAATTTATGGACAAAATGCACCTTTAACATTATTTTCCATATCTTCGCTTCTTCGTGCTGACACACTAGAGAAATTACTGAATTCTTTCTTTTAAATTCATTCTAGGTGAAAAGAAGAAGTGGAGCTGGTGAGCTGTTGCTAGCCATTAATTCAAATTCCTGGTCAGGGGTGGACTGACAACTCATGGAGCCCCCGGGCAATAGGGGATCATGGGGCCCCTGTGTCCTTGCCCAAACTCAAAAAAGCCTATGAAAAAGGTACCAGGGGCATCTCATGGGGCCCCATACTGACCCCGGGCCCTCGGGCAGTGCCCAAGTTTCCAAATGGTCAGTCCGCCCCTGTTCCTGGTGCATCATGGCAGCATACTCTGGGTTGTGGCTCAACCTGATGGGACTGGTTAGTTATATGTTTGAGGCATATCCTACCTACAGCATTCTCTTTTTTGTCCTCAATGCTCAGGACTGGACTGCACTAAAGTACCCTTTACCTTGATATCGCCCTAGCCAGGTTCAACCTCTACTGAGTGGAAGTCCCTCTTGTGCAAACTCCAAATTAATTTTTCTGGTGGAGGTCAGAAAAAGCTGTAAACAAGCTTTGGAGAGAGTGGCCAATTCCCCCCCTCCCCCTATTTTCCCTTGTTTTTTCAGTGTCTTTCCTTCATCTACTTGTTTTTTGGGTGTTTGCCCTTTTCCAAGATGGCAACAGCAGTGGAAGCACACACTGAGCATGTGTGACAAGAAGTGATGTGGCCACTGTGGGCAGTTTTCCTGACTTGACCTTTTCCAAGATGGGGCCAGAAACTGTGGCCACATGCTCAGGTGGTGATGTCATCATTGCTTGCCAAGGGCACCCTCTTTATGGCATTTACCTGGGCTCTTCCTATCCAATAAAAAAAAGGCAGAAATGGTAGAATAGGGGAGCAAATCTGCCCTCCCATCCCGGGGAAGTTTTTTTTTTTCATGTTTGCCTGGAGTGAATTTTTAAGCAGATCCAGTCACCACAGGGTTAAATGAGAGGGAGAGAGAAGTCTCTGGAACTTCTAATTAGATTTGGAGCTTCAGAAAAAAAATCTTTCAGCTTCCATTCTGGAGGAAGCCGACTGTCACACATCAGTCAGCGTGTCACTGAGTAATATGTATGCAATAAATGATTCATGCTTTATCATGCTGTACAGAGAAAAGCATGACGGAAAACTATTTTTAGTTTTGCTGACCTACAACTAACACATGTAGGAAAAGTAAAGACATTCTGGTCCTATTCACATGGGTTACAGTTTGTGGTCGAATGCCCTTGGACGTACATTCACCTGTACATTACAGTTACTTAGAGCAAAAATGTCTTTTAATGGCCATCTCATTTCAAAATTAAAGTGGATGCAAACGCTAACAATGAACCTCTCTTATTGGCTCCCTTTTTGTCTTGAAATACACCATTGAAAGCATTTTGTTACATCTATTTGCTAAGTGCAGAATAATACCAATGATCCTACCAGATATTTTGTGTCTTATAACTTCCTGTGCTGCACTATTTTTTGTGAGTGTACCCCTGAAGATATGCATCGCACGAAACGTGTCGGGTGGAGCCGCACTTGCTCACGTCACGCCGCTGTCGCTGAAGGTCGGAATGGTGGCCATTTTGGTACTCCATTTTACCTTTATTCTTACTTGTTTCCATGTGGATTGTCTTGTATTCATTACTTAATAAAATACTACACTATATACTACTTTTGTCTCCTGTGGTGAGCTATTCCTCCACAACATCTACAAGATACGCCCCGTTCTTAACCTCGGAAACCACTAAGCAACTTATTCACTCCCTTGTTATATCTTGCCTTGACTATTGTAACTCCTCCTTATTGACCGACCTCATCGCAGGCTATCCCCTCTTCAGTCTATCATGAATGTTGCTGCCAGACTCATCCACCTTACTAACTGTTCTGTATCTGCCACCCCTCTCTGCCAATCCCTCCACTGGCCTCCACTCAGTGTCCTCCACCCCTCTCTGCCAATCCCTCCACTGGCCTCCACTCAGTGTCCTCCACCCCTCTCTGCCAATCCCTCCACTGGCCTCCACTCAGTGTCCTTCACCCCTCTCTGCCAATCCCTCCACTGGCCTCCACTCAGTCTCCTCCATCCCTCTCTGCCAATCCCTCCACTGGCCTCCACTCAGTGTCCTTCACCCCTCTCTGCCAATCCCTCCACTGGCCTCCACTCAGTGTCCTCCATCCCTCTCTGCCAATCCCTCCACTGGCCTCCACTCAGTGTCCTCCACCCTTCTCTGCCAATCCCTCCACTGGCCTCCACTTAGTGTCCTCCATCCCTCTCTGCCAATCCCTCCACTGGCTTCCCATTGCCCAACGGATAAAATTCAAAACATTAACAATAACATATAAAGCCATTTATAACTCTGCCCCAAATTACATCAGCAATCTTGTCTCCAAATATCACCAGAATCGTACTCTCCGCTCCTCACATGACCTCCTGCTCTCCAGCTCCCTTGTCTCCTCCTCCCATGCTCATCTCCAGGACTTTTCCAGAGCTTCCCCCATCCTCTAGAACTCTCTACCCCAATTTATCAGACTATCGCCTACTCTGCTCACTTTTAGGCGATCTCTGAAAACCTATCTCTTCAGGGAAGCCTATCCTGCCATCAGCTAATAATGGAATCTTCTACTCCTCCTACCAGTCCATCCCCCACAGTTATTACCTTTTGTACCACCAGCCCCTCCCTCTTAGATTGTAAGCTCCAAGGATCAGGGCCCTCCTATCCCTCTTGTATTGAACTGTATTGTTGCTGTATTGTCTCCCGTTATATTGTAAAGCGCTGAGCAAACTGTTGGTGCTATATAAATCCTATATAATAATAATAATAATAAATTCCTCATGGGAGAAGGTCCACCTGCGTTTTTTGCCCTTGGCTGAGCATCCCTTGCAGAGGCTTCATTGCTGTTACCTGTACCCAGATGAGATGTGCTTACATGCTGTTTACCAGTAGATGTCTGGTGAGTGTACATCTGACAGAGGTGGTAGGTTCCCTATTGGATCACGTGACAATATTTCAGCGTGATTGCCATACTTATATCCTTACAGACAATTTATAGCTCTTACTCTACTGATATTTTATGGACTTTATATATTCTCACTTTTATGCTGCACTATACTGTTTCACATTTATTAATGATTTATTGAGCATTTTTTGAACATTTTTGCATTTGACTGTTCCGCTGATCAATTTTTTTTTTCACTATATGTCAGATTGACTTTGCACTTTATTTTCACTATAATATCATTTACTTATTTTAGTGCTGAACTTTCTATATATTTATCCATAAGTAGTTGTTATCTATAACTTGGTGCTAGTTGCTTCATAGTTCCAGCGCTCGCCTACGCTTGATATTTATCTCTAGAACAGGGGTCTCCAAATTATGGCCATGGTCTAGATCTGGCCTGCAGTAAGATTTTATCCAGCCTGTGGCCAGGGTCAGTGGCATATCCTCAGTGTGCATAAATTGAGGATTCAAGTCAGCAGAGGCTGCTGATGGTCTCTGTCTTGACCTGGTATAATGGGGACTCTGATGGGAATCCTGATGAAAGGGGGATTATGATGGAGACCCTAATGGAAAAGGGAAATCTGATGTTAGAGGGAACTCTGGTAGGGAGTTTTATGTAAGTGGGGGCTCTGATGTAATAGAGGACTCTGACTGAGACTCTTATCCAAGGGAGAACTCTGATGGGTATGCTGATGCAAGGGGGTACTTTGATAGGGGGGTCATTTTTTATTTATGAAACTATTTTTTTCAGTCTATAAATATTTGTACAAAAAAATTAAAATATACTTGATACTTCTAGGTCACAAGTTTATTTGTTATATATCCCTTTAAATAGGAGAGGGAGCATACCATATAGGCAGTAATTTAAAAAAAGAAAAAATGGATTTAACTCAATACCTCTACCCAAATCACTTTTTCAACCATTGTATAAAAGTAAGAAAAATATTGATAGATATCATTAACATATATATATATATATATATATTTGTATTGAAATATAGTTTGAAATATATTGAATACGGCCAAAATTGTAGTATTTCAAATACTGTATATGTCAATATATTTGGGAAGAATATTTTTAAAATATATTTCAAATATATTTTTCTTCCATGTGGGAAGAGGTGGGCAGAATGGGCAGCCACCCCAGGCACAGAGGTTGGAGTTTGCCCCCCACAGCATGCATGCTCCAGATCAGTGGCTGGCAACCGGTTCTAGGTCTTCATGTCTGCTGCCACATTGTGCTCCAACATGCCTACTGTCCACCCCATTAGTCCACAGCTGACAAGAAAAACACACTGTGCATGTGCTTTCTGGCTGCTAGGAAACAAATATATTGGCCAGGCATGTGCAGTGCAGTGTATACTGCATATCTACCATGGGCAGCCAGTGGAATCGGGCATAAATTGTGCTCAGGGTGGTACACCTATTCTACATCATGCACTAGGAGCTGAGGGCTGGCACAGTTCAGCAATCTTGCCCTGGACCTGACTGTTCTCTGCTGCAGTACAATCCAGTCCTGAGATTTATACCGCTCCGTCACACAGCATAGCCCTGTCTAGAAAGGTAGAGGATCTGATCATTCTCTGCTGAAGTTCCATCCAGTCCTAAGATTTAAGCAGCTCTGCCACACAGCATAGCCCTGTCTAGAAAGGTAGAGGTTCTGATCATTCTCTGCTGAAGTTCCATCCAGTCCTGAGATTTAAACAGCTCTGCCACACAGCAAAGCCCTGTCTAGAAAGGGAGAGCATCTGTTCATTCTCTGCCGCAGTTCCATCCAGTCCTGAGATTTAAACAGCTCTGCCACACAGCAAAGCTTGTCTAGAAAGGGAGAGGATCTGTTCATTCTCTGCCGCAGTTCCATCCAGTCCTGAGATTTACACAGCTCTGCCACAAAGCACAGTCTTGCCTACCAAGCAAAGGAACTGATCATTCTCTGCTGCAGTTCCGTCCGTGGGCGCTGGATGAACCTTTCCCAGTACTTGATATAGTACAATGGGAGTGTTGTCAACCTAGGACAGGAATGTGTTACTGGATCACCAGGTGAAAATAAAGTCAGCCTGAAAAATAGAAATCTAATGCATTCACCACATCTGGTAATCTGCAAAATATTATATTTTTCTTCTTGATTTTGCATCTGTGGTAATGGCCTTGATTATAACAGGTAAAAGCCCTGTAAAATAATTTTGTGTTAAGCAATTCAAAATGGACAGTGGTCTCAATTACTGGCACAGGCAATGGTAGACAAATGTACCCTAGACAAATGACTCATGTGTTAAGTGATCCATCTACAAGTCTGAGTCCCTCTCTGATCATAGGTTAGTGCAGAATTAGTCCTTCTGGCATTGGGGCCCTTTACCTCTCTCGGTGGAGAGCTTACTCTCCCAAAAGACAGGTCCTGTAATCCACAGAATAAAGTAGCACAGCCCCCTCTTGGCATAATTCCTCTCGGAGGTAAATAACAGCAAACAGACACTACATAGCAAATCAGTAGTGGTCAGAAGACCTCTAAATATCCTATTGTTTTCAGAAAAAGTCAAAGGAAGTGACGAAACACGTCAGGGACACGTGATGTCTCACGCATCGACGTCTACCGGAAGTGCGATTGCGGACATTTTGGAAGTGGGAACATGTGGTTGTTCCCTCGCTGCATTATCACATTGTCTCTGCTATGAGGAGCTGTTTTTTTCCGTTTTGAAATGTAAGTTACTGAATAAATTGATGTTATACTTTATCTACCATATCTAACTGCGGATTCATTTATGAGGGAAATGGAGGAGAGTTCGTAAGACTGAGTTGGAGTTGGATCCTGAAGAAAGATGTTATCCTAATCTATGATATGCCCTTCTGATATATTTACAGGGTAATTACCCATCACTACACGAGTTGGACTGTTATATTGTGATTTGAGGGGTTTAAGGTGATCACTATTCAGTATATAGTGTGGTTATTTACACAGGAGGGATTCACGGATTTGTTGCAGTGGACACAATTGGAGTGTTTTCACGTTTGAGAGTTTGGATATATATATGCGTTTATAGAATATATATATGTGTATGTAGATATATACATATATTATTTATTTATTTTTTCTCTCTTTTTCACTAATTATGTGTTTTGCATGATGCACAGTGAGTGGCACATATTAACTTATTTTATAAAGGGTATGACACTATTTTGAGTTTGTTTTTTGAGGTTTATGGTCATTGGAAACTTCATGAACAAAGAAAGATATCTATTTTGAAAGAAGAAAAGACTTTTACGTAAGGTGTTTAAGACATTGGGGACATTTATGCACATTTTTGTATGTTTTTTGGACATTTATATGTTCTTTTGATTTTGTATAAAGAAAAGTTTTGATATATATCCTATTGTTTTGGTGATATTCTCTTAGAACTAGTCTATCCTTTGGTAGCTGCTCTTATGTTCAGGTTGGATGAAGATTGAAGATAAGTTTAGCTCCTCCGGTTATGCTCTTCTTGGAACTCTGCCCTATATTGTTCTGCCATTGAAGCCAACTCAGCCCAACACAGCTGCTTTGTAACAGCAGCTTGCAGTCTGCATGCAAATATAGCTTGCTTAGGAAGACCTATTCCTCCAAACTGACATTCATTCATCAAGGCATAACTCCTCCATAAAGCCAGCCTACTGCTTGCATGTGGGTCAAGAGTTCGTGATAGGAGCACTGAGGTAGGGTGATGTGATGTTTTAGGGGAGCTATGTACTGCATGCTATCGGCCCCTCCAACCACCCATGATCTGCCTGCATTTCACAGAGACCCATAGATGACATCACTGGGTCTAAAATAAGCCATGTAATGAAAATGTAAAGTGTCCGTGAAAGGTCTCATTTATCCAGATCATGATATCACAAGCATTAGTCTCATTGTTTTCAAATTATTATTAAAAAATCCAATATACTGATTTCCCAGTTTTAACGTGTGTTTTACATCTGCTCTGATCCAGGGGACAGCAATAAACAGAAAGTGACTGTGCTCAATACATAAATAAATATATAACCTCCTCCACTACAAACCCCTCAAAAAGTCATACTTTCTCCCTAGAAAGTGCGATAATCATATAATATAACCTTTTTGTGATATATTACAATACAATTAGACCATAAAGTGTCCAATAAAATCTCAGACATCCCAAAAGTGTCCAAAAAAAGTCCAGTGTTCAAAAAGGTCCCAAATTTCCAAACTTTTTCATCTAATAAGAAGGATTGACTCCTATTTCATCCAGTAAGAACCTCAAAATAAAGAAATAAATACTCCTGTACCACTATCCTCTCCCTCCTAGATTTAAGCTCAAAAGAGTAGGGCCTTAAAACCCCTCATGTTTTGTCTTGTTACTTCAACAAAAAATGGAAAGTGCAGCGCTATAAAAGAAGAAAATAAATAAATAAATTGTCTTTTGAAAGTGATAGACTAACAATAAATGTCCAATTTAGCCGTATCAAATGAGATGAGTGGTCCAGAGGAAAACTTCAAACAGCTCTGATGTCATCCAATATCCCAATACGAAAGGAACAGATAGATTGCCCACTTACCAGAAGCGCAATCTTAATGCACATGTAAAGGTCATATGTAGCCGGGGTCCTGTATGGATACTACCTGAAAATACACTGATGGTTCCTCACTGGTATGGGGGTACCGGTCTGGTCAGCCTGAAATGCTGGGGCTGTCTGGCAGTTCTTCCATCATCATATCAGCAAAATGCTTGTTGTGGTGCTTGGTGAAAAACCAAGGTTAAATATCCATGTTCCAAACATGTATTGAGCACATATAATCATATAATATAACCTTTTTGTGATATATTACAATACAATTAGACCATAAAGTGTCCAATAAAATCTCAGACATCCCAAAAGTGTCCAAAAAAAGTCCAGTGTTCAAAAAGGTCCCAAATTTCCAAACTTTTTCATCTAATAAGAAGGATTGACTCCTATTTCATCCAGTAAGAACCTCAAAATAAAGAAATAAATACTCTAGTGCATTACCTTTATACAAAGGAATAATCACTCAGTGCAAAACTCAAACCACTTAAAAAAATGTGGCAAAAAAAACAAAAACTTTTATAATGAAATAAAATAATTTCTTATAGTGCACATATGCACTACAAATTAAACTGTGAGCACTCTGTGAGCACTGCAACACTGCATACACCAAAAACCAGCACCAATAGTATTAAATACTATTACCCTCTGTGTGTATATAATCAGCTTAACAGTATTACGGATCAGAAATCTTCCATTCTCTCTTCAAAGATATTTTTCCAAGGTCCTCAGAAAGACAAGAAGGGTCTCAAGACTCATATTCAAAGCATAGGGAAAATTTAATAACCACTTACATTAAAACTTAGAGATTCCAGCTCTTGAGTTTTTGCACTGAGTGATTATTCCTTTGTATAAAGGTAATGCACTAGAGTATTTATTTATTTATTTTGAGGTTCTTACTGGATGAAATAGGAGTCAATCCTTCTTATTGGATGAAAAAGTTTGGAAATTTGGGACCTTTTTGAACACTGGACTTTTTTTGGACACTTTTGGGATGTTTGAGATTTTATTGGACACTTTATGGTCCAATTGTATTGTAATATATCACAAAAAGGTTATATTATATGATTATATGTGCTCAATACATGTTTGGAATATGGATATTTAACCTTGGTTTTTCACCAAGCACCACAACAAGCATTTTGCTGATATGATGATGGAAGAACTGCCAGACAGCCCCAGCATTTCAGGCTGACCAGACCGGTACCCCCATACCAGTGAGGAACCATCAGTGTATTTCCAGGCAGTATCCATACAGGACCCCGGCTACATATGACTTTTACATGCGCATTAAGATTGCGCTTCTGGTAAGTGGGCAATCTATCTATTCCTTTCGTATTGGGATATTGGATGACATCAAAGCTGTTTGTAGTTTTCCTCTGGACCACTCATCTCATTTGATACAGCTACATTGGACATTTATTGTTAGTCTATCACTTTAAAAAGACAATTTATTTATTTATTTTCTTCTTTTATAGCGCTGCACTTTCCATTTTTTGTCGAAGTAACAAGACAAAACATGAGGGGTTTGAGGGCCCTACTCTTTCGAGCTTAAAATCTAGGGAGGGAGGGGATAGTGGTACAGGAGGAAGTGGCTGTGGGGGATGGAGTGGCGGGAGGAGTGTAGAGTGTAGATCAGCAATTAGGTGAGGGTAGATTGTTCAAATTGTTCTGTAAAGTTCATGATGTTTCATAGATTTTCCAAGCCACTTCTTAAATTAGAGTGTCAGGAAAATACCCCAGAATTCATATACAGTATATACAAGGAGCACAAACACCTTAATCCACAATGAAATGTGTATATGTTGATTGTTCAAGAACAGGATGGGAGGTGTGAAAGTTATGGTAGCACCATGGTTTAGTTGCATCATCCCATCCTTGGTATCAGAAAGTCTTTACGGTTATTTATTCTTTTATTTAAATGGCTGACAAATTTCAAGGGCTGGAAATTTAACTAGAAAATGTTTTTTTAAACTTTCACATCTCTCATCCTGTTCTTGGACATTCAAAACCTGCCTTGACATTCAATAGTGATTTTATTAAGGCGGTTGTTCTACTTGTGTGGATTTAATTGTTGGGGTATCTTCCTGACACTCATTATAACTGAAAAAGTGGCTTGGGGAAGCTACCGGATGACTTCACCATTACTGAACAAGTCCAAATGACTATGACCAACTACTATTAGTGTAGTGGTCACTCTCACAGGAGCGCACAGTATTAGGTCCCTAGGCTCTTTCCCCATAGTTTTCCTTCACTCGCAGTCAGGCTCACACCCCCAGTAACTCCTTTGGCTTAATGAACAATCTAGGGGTTTTCTTTTGTATTGCTGTATTGCAGAACTTGAACTTGGATAGGAGTAGGGTTACTGTGGGATACTCCAGTAACTTTAGCAGCAACTTGAGGACACTAATTTTCCTCCTATTATTGTGGGCAGAGTCCTAGCACAAGCAGTTATTGGACTGAGCTATGTCAGGACACAAGACACAATGTCCCCTTTGAGTAATACTGACTGTAACACAAGAGGGATGACAGCAGCACACAGTCACTGGGATCTCTCACACCAGCCTGTACTCACTAATATCCTTGGACAGTTAGACACCTACTTCCAATATCTTTCAGACACTTCTCCAGTGATATCAGACCAAATCCCCAGACAAAAATCCCTTACTCAGTTCCAGAAACTTTTAGCAGAATAGGCCACACAGCTAGCCTAGCTGTGACCTTGGTGAACAGCAGACACATGGCAAGCTTGCCCGGAAGGGCATCAGTCCTTCAGGCTGGGGTCTCCTCCTCTAGGACAAGAAACCCTCTACTCTCAGTCTCAGGGTATTCATGCTCTCTCCCAGCCACCATCTGGGCAAATCTCCCCAGGGATTTGTCAGGGCTGTATAAATATTCAGCTGCTGATTTGACTCTCCAAACCAACTACCTTCCTGAGTCCTTCCAGGGGGAAGCAGTCAACCCTGCAGCCAGTGAATTACAGAACAGAACAACCTAATCACATGCAGCTCAACTGATTACAGTGAGCCAGTAACTAAATCTACCTAACTTGGCACCTTCATACCAGCAGACTGTCCCATCAGGAAGGGGGGCTGCTGGAGACACCCTCCCCCCACTAAGCTAATACACATAAACACATACAGAACAATGGGATGCAACCACATGACATTAAACAATCAACAACCCCCCACCCCAATATTAGGACAGATCACCCTGTACCCCTAACAGGCACAGGGTGATTTACACATAAGAGGAATATGGGGTTTCCCCACCTCTCCAAAGTGAGCTGGGTTCCATGGGCCCCCCACCCAAAGCGACTCTCGTCACAGTCTCCATCAGAGACCCATGTGACACAAGACCATACAGGATCCAACTGGGAGACAGTGTTGCCACCCTATAACAGGAATTGTCTGAAAAAAGACATTAATGGGAGGATCACCACATTTTTTTCTATGAAAGCTGCAGATTTAAAAAAAAAATAGTTTTCAAATACATGATCATATTTGGTGAATGTCATCATCTGGTATTCCCCGTCGCATCTCTGACCAAATAAGGTCATGTCCATATCTGGTCAGTGACATCACCCAGGATACCCCACCTCTTTGTTTACATTCAGGTGGAGGGTCGGGATCTGCCATTTGCCTATCCATCAAAAGCAGTCATGTTGATGGGCTGGTATTTTTTTTTTTTTGGTCAGTCAGTGGGTATTGCTGGGAATACCCTATTTAGTTTGCACATTTTCCAATCTGCAAACACCGAAATTTGTGGGAATTCAAAGTGCTAGCTTGAGTTGGAAGGTGTCAGGGCTCCAGGTATGACCAGAGGTGTGTGGACCGACACAGGGAAACACAGACTTCAGGTATAGCGTGTAACACAATATAATTTATTAAAGACAACACAAACATAAACGCAGTGCAAACAACCAAACTCAACACTTACATAAATATGTACAACCAGGTGCAATAAACCTTAAACTAATAGGTACCAGTGCAGTCAGGGCTGGAGAGGTGGAGCGGTCAGGCAGGCCGAGCCCACAGCATGGATTTCCCCAGGGCGCGGGGTCTAAGTCCCAGCCTACTGTTCACCAGGGCCCCTGATGGTGGGGATGGACTTGGTGCAGACTGGAACCAGGTCGCGACCCCTGAGTGCGTCCGGCTGTGGTAGAGAGTACTGGCAGGGGAGTGCGGGAACAGAGTCTCATGGGAAGAGGCAGGCAGACTTACTGAAGTGATCCGTGCGGGATGGATGGATGGATGGATGGTCGGGTGAAGTAAGTGTAGTCAGGCAGGCCGGGTCGGTATCGTGCGGGCAGCGAGGTACAAGAGGAGCGACCAGAGAATGGTCGGGGTCACAAGCCAGGTTCAGCAGGTTTCGGGCAGCGCGGTACCAGGGATCAAGCAAAAGAGTAGTCAGGCAAGCCAGGGGTTAATCAGGAGAATAGCAGGATCAGGAACAAGCAGAGGTCGGCAACGGAATGAACACAGGAACAATATCAAGAACAGAGCAGGTAAGAGACAGGATACAGGGAACAGGGCACATGGGAAACATACACCAAGGCCCTGATCACAGGCCTGGTCATTCCTTAAATACACCTCCTGCAATCAGCTTCAGGTGTTGGCTGACTGCAGGAGTGAGCTTCTGGCTGCTGAGAGCACCCGCTGGTCAGCCCTGGTACTGCAGCCCACACGGCAGGTGAGTCCCACCACCATTCCTGACAGAAGGGTACTTACTGGCTGAAGTAAGGAATATTACCCAAGAAATTGTATGTACAATATTACAACGCCATATTATC
This sequence comes from Staurois parvus, assembly GCF_062004578.1. Lineage (NCBI taxonomy): Eukaryota > Metazoa > Chordata > Amphibia > Anura > Ranidae > Staurois > Staurois parvus. Next base: position 644,538 of record NW_028319059.1, read on the forward strand.
CAGTGCACACCTTGTAGTTTATTGGCATTAAAATGTTGCATGAAAAACAGTATCCAAGTCAAGTTTTTGAAAGCAAAAAAAAAAATCTGGACCAGCAGCCAAGCTGTTAAATTCCGTCATTCACATTCTAAAAATTCCAAAACGGCCAGACGATAAAAAAAAAAAACCACATGAAATATTTATCATGCCAATGCATTTGCAGGTTTATAAGGGGATGTAGTTAAATACCTTGGGACAAATGGCTCCAAAACATCGGCTATTGAAATTCACAATTGAAACTTTAATGATTTGGGTGATAAAACACATTTGAATTTTCGCTCAAGAGCCGACTCCTCTTCTTCGTCTGGCTGCCTGTGAACGGAAATGAAAATATTGCTGAAAACAGTCATATATATTCAGAAACGTCCAGACTCGCCGGGTGTCCTTTGTGCTTCCTACTGAACATAATTTGCCTTTAATGGGAATTTTGTATGTGGAGATTGGATTACTTGAACACAAACAGCCTGGGTGGAAATTCAACTTCTCAGATGTAATACGATTGTCAGCGTCTCCAAACCGAAATGGCATGTTTATTGTATGCATGTCAGAGTTCTTGAAAGAGGTAATTCTGTTAGATATGTCTATTAAAGGAGACGTCCAGCAAGAAAATAGGCAATGTAAATGCCACAAAACCTTACCTCTAATTGAAGAGTCCTTGTCAAAAGACCATTCAATTCAACAGTCTTCCCATACGTTTAAATGTGTATTTAACATATTACTTTCATGTTATTTCCCTGTAGACATCTTCCTTGTAGAGACATCCAAAATCCCTGAGATTGCTGCTGTGTGCCGCCATCTTGGATGTGATATCAGGAGCCTCAATAGGCTTACAGCTGTCACTCAAGTGACACTAAATAGCAGCCTTAACTGAAGGACTTGCAGAATTCCGAGGGTCACAATTACCTCCCAACCTGGTAACACAGAACACAACACCTCCCCCCATCCCAAATGACCAGAAAACAAACATATATCCTGGAGTCAAATAGCCATAGCAGCCCCTTTTTCACACAATAAACAAAATGAAGTACAACATTGAGAAAAATACAACTGATGCATAACAGATCAATAAAACATCAGTAATTGATCTGTCAGGGAATGGGAAGATCGCTGCGGGGATCGAATCCGCACATGAGTAGAGTCCTGACAAAACGTACAGGCAGGCGGGCACTAGGACCCAGGCGTGCCTGTCACCAATGACGGCGCCGGGCAAGCATTAGGACCCAGGAGCGCCTGTCAGGAGTCGGGCGGGCTATTTAAACCCAGCTCTTGCAATGCTCAAGTGCCGTATGGTCTTTCCTGTGTTCCTGTGAGTTTACTTTGCTGCTGACCCTGCCTGATCCTGATCTGCTGACTTCTCCTGCTCTGACCCCTGGCTTGCCTGACCATTCTCCTGCCTGCTCCTGCACTTTTGAACTCCTGTTGCCAAACTCGGACCGTGACCCATGTATTCTTCTGCCTGCTGTTTTGTACCGACCTGCTCCGCTGTTACCGACCCGGCCTGTCTGACCTCGCTTACTCTACCTCCTCACATCAGACTCTTACCTGCTGCGTACCACCGCCAGGTGCCTCTACCACAGCTGGTTGCACCCAGGGGTCGCGACCTGGTCTCGGCTTGCTCCAAGTCCATCCCCACCATCGGGGGCTCTGGTGAACAAGCAGGTCGGAACTTAGATTCCGCGCCCTGGGGAATTCTGGTCTGTAGAACGCTAGAGGCTACCACCGGCTGGTCCCTAACATGATCCTGCAAGGTCTAAGGTCTTTGAAGGCACCTATATAAACACAGCAAACTGGCTGCATCTGCCACCCATTGAAACAGGTCCCCAACCACTACTACACCACCTCAAGGACAATTAACCACCTATGTAATCTCACTTGCAACCTAAAAAACACCCCAACGTTACAAACTAAACACGTGGTTAAAAAAAAAAAACCTGTATCTAAAATGAGCCCAGCCCATAATTCTCCAAAATTTTGAAGCAGAACCACCTTTAAAGAACCAAAATCAAAATGATGGGTGGTGCTCTAGACTCTACCTCTGCTATAGCAAACCACAGGGAGTGCAGGCAAGGACAGAGTTCATCCCAGCTCCAAATGTCAAGGCATAAAGAACACCAAAACCAATGAGTCCAGGGAAGGGAGGGCGGTAGAAACCTGTTCTATTATGACATTGCTCCCACTGAACTCCCAACAGGGTCCTCCCTCCTCTCTTTGCATGAAGGGCCAACCCCTGAGCTCCCCAACACTCAAGTAAGTGAAATTATATTTTCATAAACAAACCCACCAAAAAAAAATCTTGAACAACACGCCTCAATCATGCAGGTCCCAGAGGAACCCTTGAAACAGTTTTTGGTCCTCGGGGAACCCCTGCTACAACCAATTCATTGGAGGTCAGTGGCCACTTTGGTGGCCAATGGGAAGAAGGTCCCTTACAATGTTGGTAAAAATGCTACCTTTACAGCTTGACAGCTAAAAAGATCATTGGCATCCTACAGTTGGTTCTGCCCCAATAGTCCCCAGAACTATGTAGGCACCATCAAATGGGATGTCAGTTAGCCACAGCTCAAGGAACCCCCAGCAACCTCTACAGGAAACCCAGGACCCTTGGTTGGGAATACTTTCTCTGTAGAGTTTCCCTTTGCTCCTGCCCAGAAATGTGTGGGCGAAGGGGGGGGGGGGGTTCTATTTACTTTCAAGGTCTGGTTTAAAGAGATCCAAAATTCAATGAGAATGCACATTGCTAGAGCTCTAATTGGGAGATTTGGGATCCTCAGCTTTCTCAGGATCCTACTAAAAAGCCCAGTGACGTTGCCAACAACTACAGGGAGATACATATTTTTTTCCATTTTTTTTTAACTTTACCTTATTGTATAGGCGTGGGAGTCCCCCAGGTAGGTGAACCTTGCATTTTCATAAGAAGTTTGCTTTAATATAATTAATAAGGGCCTTTATTTTTGTTAACCAGGCATGCTTTACTGGCTAGAGGTTTCAACATTTTCTGCCCTTCAACAGCACAACAATTTGCAGACAGTATTTCCTAGACTCGTCAGATCCCTGCTCCTGTGATTGGATCACTGCTTCTCCCAGAAGAGCACACAGAGCTTGAGGTCACATTACAGACAACCGGTACAATGGACTATGGCATCCCCAGCACCATCTTTATGGTTACTGCTTTGGGAGTTTAGTATTTAGTTAGACACTCACAGAGAGTCCTATGTTTTTGAAAGCACCCTTTGGAAACGTACGTGAATCTGGAAAAAAGTATTGGTGTTATTTACCAACAGCTTCCTTATCTCCAAAATGGTGGTGGTTCTTATTAATTTTTTTTTCTATGAAAGCTGCAGATGAAAAAAAAAAAGAGTTTTCAAATATATGATCATATTTGGTGAATGTCGTCATCTGGTATCCCCCTATCGCATCACTGACCAAGGTCATGTCCATATCTGCTCAGTGACATCACCCACGATACCCCACCTCTTTGTTTACATTCAGGTGAAGGGTCGGGATCTGCCATTTGCCCATCCATCAGAAGCAGTCATGTTGATGAGTTGTCATTTTTTTTTGGTCAGTCAGTGGGTATTACTGGGAATACCCTATTTAGTTTGCACATTTGCCGATCTGGTCACATTACAAACAACCGGTACAATGGACTATGGCATCCCTAGCACCATCTTTATGGTTACTGCTTTGGGAGTTTAGTATTTAGTTAGATGCTCACACAGAGTCCTATGTTTTTGAATACCCTTTGGAAACATGAACGTGAATCTGGAAAAAATGACTCCAACGTGACATTGGTGTTATTTACCAACAGCTTCCTTATCTCCAAAATGGTGGTGGTTCTTATTAAATTTGTCATAGACATAGCGACATATTGGAAAAGTGGCACAAAACAAAACTATTTGAATTGACTAACTTTGGAAAGGTCACAGGGGTTACATGAACTTTACACTAGATTCCCTAACACAACAATACGCCAGAAAAGTGTCAATACCGGCTATCGTGAATCATCCTTATAGCGAATGCTGGCTATTTCTGCAGCCTCCCTGGAGGTATTCCCGAGTGTAGCTCGGGGTAAAGTTTCAGTACCAAAAGCGGTAACCCCGAGCTACACTCGGGCTTAGCATGCGGCGTTGGTCCGGGATCTGTTCTTCTCTCACCTTGTCCTGCGCTCCCGCGATGTCCCCCCTGCAGCGTCCCCTGTAATGTCCTCCGACGTATGCCGGCATCTGTCATCTGGGTTCCATCCCCTGCAACGTCAGGACGTACGGGGGACGGAATGGTGGGAAATTTGAAAATGACAAAAAGTAAAATTCACTAAATACACTAAATTCACATAGTAAAACATTCCTGTATCAAACCATTTCACATACATTTTGTCCCGAGTGCTTTGTCCTGTCCCCTGTCTGCATTTTTACTGTTCTTTCTGCCTGGAAACTGAGAAACGTCCATGGCGTCCAAAAAGTGTCTCTTTAGGTCAAAGTCGGTTTTAGACCGGCTAGAGAACAGCAATAGTAAATCAGAACCACTTGCAGAATTGAGTGATAATGATTCGTGGGGGAAATTCCTTATCAGACACTGAAAACGATTTTGCGACTTTGCTCATCGATGTGCGAACTTGGCGCTATATTTCAAATTTCAGTGTTTTTGGTTTGATTATATTATTGAATTACATTTATTATTATTATATTATTATTTTTTATGATTATTTATTACATTATAATTTATGATTTTGTGTTTCAAATTTTATCATCCCCGGGATGTTTACTAGACTCTTGCTCGGACAGATTTCGGTGAGTTATTCCTAAAAATTACAGCCTACAAGAAAAAAAAATACATATTTCCATGCAAAAAAATTTACCGCTTTGAGCACAGAAATATGGACATAATCAGACCGCTAGGGAGGTTAAATTGTATTGGTATACAGACCATTCTAACACCCAGAAGTAATGTTGAGCCTTCATTATTGAAAGAACTGAAATTCAATGAATGAAAGGGGTGGGCCAGAGACTACCAGGCCAGGGAAGAAATGGCTAGATGATGCTGTCCTCCACCTGACATATTGTTGCAAATGTAGTGCAGACCCAGTAATTGGCCCTGTTCAGGGGCGGACTGACCATTTGGAAACTCTGGCACTGCCCGAGGGCCCGGGGTCAGTAGGGGGCCCCATGAGATGCCCCTGGTACCTTTTTCATAGGCTTTTTTGAGTTTGGGCAAGGACACAGGGGCCCCATGATCCCCTATCGCCCGGGGGCCCCATGAGTTGTCAGTCCGCCCCTGGTCCTGTTGCTAAACCCAAGTTCTAATCCCTAAATGGTGCAAGCAGCCAGGCATAGGGTTTCCACACAACCGAGGAAGAGAAGATTAGTGGTTCCAGCTGTCCATACCAGAACTATTGATGCAGAAGCCTTTACATGCCACTAGACTAGACTTTGAAATAAATATAATAATCTAATATATATATATATATTGTTATTTTAAGAAATACATAACTTTATTTTTATTTTATTTATTCTCATTATTATTAATACTGGAAAATATATACCTCTTCTAATCAAAATCCTTTTTATTGATCATTTCTTTCATTAACAGATTATACAATATATCAAGCTTTGCATTCCTACATTTTCTTATCCCAACCCAAATTTTAATTTCTCTTACTTTAGGAAATACATAATTGGAATAAATAAGTGTATTAATGTTATTTTTTACTACTGATAATATTATCTATTATTATTGTACTGTATTACTGTATCTTGAAAATGATCTTTAATATGAGGTGGGAGTTCTGCTTTAACGAGAAATCTGTATAAGAATGCACATTTATAAGGGCACATAAATCAGTGCAATTAAAATGTTAAAGTGACTAAATGTCACAAATGAGTTGAAGGCATCCCTGGCGTTCCTGGTATTGCTGCTTAATTAAAGCGAACACAAGGCTCCAGCCTGCACCTGTAATATATCCTGCGGGTTATGCAGACGCAATGGCACATGACAGTGACATTTGTGTTATGCTGATGTGGAAGATTGCAAACCCACAAAAGCATTTGCACAGGAACAGAACCTAAAGCTGAACTCCAGGCAGATATAAAGGCACAAATTGAATCAGTTCTGTAAGCATTGATACACCATTACATTTAATTTAAAAATGCAAGCAGTGTAAGTACCTGAATGTGACCTGGTATCGGTCCCTTACAGCCCCTTTACAACAGGGCTGGAGTGTGAGAGGAAGAAGCAGCACACTGAGCCTATCAGTTTGTGTGGTGACAAACAGACTGCTAAAAGGAGAGAGCAGAGTGACCAAGAGATGAACTCATCACTGTGCTGCTTCTCCTACATTGCCCAGTCACAGGCTAGGGGTAGGTCCAGAATGATCTGGGCTCAGTGACAATGGGTTGAAGGATGCTGGCCATCAGACTGAGGACATCTAATGACAGAAAAAAGTATTGTGGGGGAATTAGCCAGTCTCCAGATCTCAACCCCATAGAAAACCTTTGGAGGGAGTTGAAAGTCCGTGTTGCCCAGCGACAGCCCCAAAACATCACTGCTCTAGAGGAGATCTGCATGGAGGAATGGGCCAACATACCAGCAACAGTGTGTGCCAACCTTGTGAAGACTTACAGGAAACGTTTGACCTCTGTCATTGCCAACAAAGGATATATAACAAAGTATTGAGATGAACTTTTCATATTGACCAAATACTTATTTTCAACATTATTTGCAAATAAATTCTTTCCAAATCAGCCAATGTGATTGTCTGGATTTGTTTTCTCATTTTGTCTCTCATAGTTGAGGTCTACCTATGATGCCAATTACAGGCCTCTCTCATCTTTATAAGTGGGAGAACTTGCACAATTGGTGGCTGACTAAATACTTTTTTGCCCCACTGTATATATTGCATATGGCAATAAAAACCTGACCGAGGCTCTAACCCTTCTGTACTCCATCCAAAACTAAAAAAATTAAAAAGTTGGGCATTAAGAACCATATTGTTTCATCTTACAGATGGATAAAATCTTTAAGCTTCTCATTTTCTACTTTCTATTTAAATTCTTACAATCCATGTGCTTTTTTTTTTTTTAACAGAACATTTATCGCTTGTCATGGAAACATATTTTTAGTCGGCGTTTTAATTATGTTATCGGTTAACGATAATTAATCAAAGGCATTAAAGTGTTTCTACGGTTTGGACGCTGGACAACCCAGTTGGGCGAAAAATTTATGAATGAAAATATATATCGATCCGGTGAAGCTGCTGAATTTTGACACACTATTAAATCCACATAAAATTCCCTGAGTTACGTTAGAAATGAGTTGAAAATTGGGCGGTTTCATTTCAGATCGACCCTGAGTTGCTGTGTGTGTGTGTTCAGGCAACATATAAACCAGAATGGTTTATTGTATTTTGCTAATGCGTAATAATGTTTTGGTACAGGTCATTAGGCAGACTTGTGTTTGACCACTTCTCCTCTCACACCTCTACACCCCCTATGGTCCAGAGCAATTTTTACATTTCTGTTATGAATCTTTTTATTTGGCAATACCCTTGTCATTACTTAACCACCAAAATAATGCCATGTATATACATATATATATATATATATATATATATATATATATATATATATACACATACATATACATACACAAATCCACACACACTATATTGCCAAAAGTATGTATTGGGTGAGCCTTCCAAATCATTGGATTCAGGTGTTCCAATCCCCTCCATGGCCACAGGTGTATACAATCAGCCCCTAGGCATGCAGACTGCTTCTACAAACATTTGTGAATGAATGGGTCGCTCTCAGGAGCTCAATGAAGTCAAGATTGGTACCGTAGCAGGTTGCCACCTGTGCAATAAGTCCATCTGTGATATTTCCTTGCTACTAAAAATGACACGCCCAACTGTTAGTGGGATTATAACAAAGTGGAAGCAACTGGGAACAACAGCAACTCAGCCACCAAGTGGTAGGCCACGTAAAATGGGGTGAGTGGGGTTAGCGCATGCTGAAGAGCACAGTGCACAGAAGTCACCAACTGTCTGCAGAGTTAATAGCTAAAGACCTCCAAACTTCTCTGTCTGGCAATCTAATGGACGTGTCTGGATTTGGCGGTTGCCAGGAGAACGGTACTTGCCTGACTGGAGTATGGTGTGGGGTTGTTTTTCAGGGGTTGGGCTTGGCCCCTTAGTTCCAGTGAAGGGAACTCTTAAGGTGTCAGCATACAAGACATTTTGGACAATTTCATGCTCCCAACTTTGTCGAAAAATTTTGGGGATGGCCCCTTTCTGTTCCAACATGACTGCGCACCAGTGCACAAAGCAAGGTCCATAAAGACATGGAGGAGGCAGTTTGGGGTGAAGCAACCTGACTGGCCTGCATAGAGTCCTGACCTCACCACAATAGAACACCATTGGGTTGAATTAGAGCGGAGACTGCAAGCCAGGCCTCCTCCCCCGACATCAGTGCCTGACCTCACAAATGTGCTTCTGAAAGAATGGTCCAACCTTCCCATAGACACCCTCCTAAACCTTGTGGACGGCCTTCCCAGAAGAGCTGAAGCTGTCATAGCTGCAAAGGATGGGGCCAACTCAATACTGAACCCTGCGGACTAAGACTAGGATGCCATTAAAGTTCATATGTGTGTAAAGGCAGGCTGACCAATACTTTTGGCAATATAGTGTATATATACAGTGAGGAACAGAAGTATTTGAACACCCTGCGATTTTGTAAGTTCTCCCACTTAGAAATCATGGAGGGGTCTGAAATTCACATTGTAGGTGCATTCCCACTCTGAAAGACAGAATTAAAAAAAAAATTCAGGAAATCACATTGTATGATTTTTAAAGAATGTATTTGTCTCGCACTGCTGAACAGAAGTATTTGAACACCTGAGAAAATTACTGTTAATATTTGGTACAGAAGCCTTTGTTTGCAATTACAGAGGTCAAACGTTTCCTGTAGTTCTTGACCAGGTTTGCACTGCAACAGGGATTTTGGCCCACTCCTCCACACAGATCTCCTCTAGCTCTGTCATGTTTCGGGGCTTCAAGTGTGCTTCGAGTCGTTGTCTTGTTGGAAGACCCAGCCACGACCCATCTTCAATCCTCTGACTGAGGGAAGGAGGTTGTTGCTCAAAATCTCACAATAAATGGCCCCATTCATCCTCTCCTTAATACAGTGCAGTCGTCCTGTCCCCTTCGCAGAAAAGCACCCCCAAAGCATGTTGTTACCACCCCCATGCTTCACAGTAGGTATGGTGTTCTTGGGATACAACTCATCCTTTTTTTTCCTCCAAACACGACGAGTGAAGTTTAGACCAAAAAGTTCTACTTTGGTCTCATCTGACCACATGACTTTCTCCCATGCCTCCTCTGACCTTTGAAACTGTGGTCCCCGCTCTCTTCATGTCATTGACCAGCTGCTCCCTTGTAGTTCTGGGCTGATTCCTCACCTTTCTTATCATCATTGATACCCCACGAGGTGAGATCTTGCATGGAGCCCCAGTCCCAGGGAGACTGACAGTCGTCTTTAGCCTCTTCCATTCTCTAACAATTGCGCCAACAGTTGATCTATTTTTACCAAGCTGCTTGGCAATTGCCCCGTAGCCCTTTCCAGCCTTGTGGAGGTCCACAATTTTGTCTCTGGTGTCTTTTGACAGCTCTTTGGTCTTGCCCATGGTAGTAGTTGTCGTCTGACTGACTGTGGAGTGGACAGGTGTCTTTAAAGAGCTCAGACAGGTGCTACTACGTTGGATTAATGAGTGGAGTAGAGGTGGACTTTTTAAAGGCACAGTAACAGGTCTTTGAGAGCCAGAATTCTTGCTGTTTCTTAGGTGTTCAAATACTTATGTTCATCAGTGAAAGACAAATAAATTCTTTAAAAATCATACAATGTGATTTCCTGATTTTTTTTTTAAATTCGGTTTCTCAGAGTGGGAATGCCCCTACAATGTGAATTTCAGACCCCTCCATGATTTCTAAGTGGGAGAACTTGCAAAATCGCAGGGTGTTCAAATACTTCTGTTCCTCACTGTATATATATATATATATATATATATATATATATATATATACACACAGTGGGGCAAAAAAGTATTTAGTCAGCCACCAATTGTGCAAGTTCTCCCACTTAAAAAGATGAGAGAGGCCTGTAATTGGCATCATAGGTAGACCTCAACTATGAGAGACAAAATGAGAAAAAAAATACAGACAATCACATTGGCTGATTTGGAAAGAATTTATTTGCAAATTATGGTGGAAAATAAGTATTTGGTCAATATGAAAAGTTAATCTCAATACTTTGTTATATATCCTTTGTTGGCAATGACAGAGGTCAAACGTTTTCTGTAAGTCTTCACAAGGTTGGCACACACGGTTGCTGGTATGTTGGCCCATCCTCCATGCAGATCTCCTCTAGAGCAGTGATGTTTTGGGGCTGTCGCTGGGCAACACGGACTTTCAACTCCCTCCAAAGGTTTTCTATGGGGTTGAGATCTGGAGACTGGCTAGGCCACTCCAGGACCTTGAAATGCTTCTTACGAAGCCACTCCGTAAGTTTGGGATCATTGTCATGTTGGAAGACCCAGCCACGTTTCATCTTCAATGACCTTGCTGATGGAAGGAGGTTTGCACTCAAAATCTCACGATACATGGCCCCATTCATTCTGTCCTGTACATGGATCAGTCGTCCTGGTCCCTTTGCGGAGAAACAGCCCCAAAGCATGATGTTGCCACCCCCATGCTTCATAGTAGGTATGGTGTTCTTTGGATGCAAATCAGCATTCTCTCTCCTCCAAACACGACGAGTTGTGTTTCTATCAAACAGTTCTATTTTGGTTTCATCTGACCATATGACATTCTCCCAATCCTCTTCTGGATCATCCAAATGCTCTCTAGCAAACTTCAGACGTCTGGCACTGCAGGATCTGAGTCCCTGGCGGCGTAGTGTGTTACTGATGGTAGCCTTTGTTACGTTGGTCCCAGCTCTCTGCAGGTCATTCACTAGGTCCCCCCGCGTGTTCCTGGGATTTTTGCTCACTGATCTTGTGATCATTTTGACCCCACGGGGTGAGATCTTGCGTGGAGCCCCAGATTGAGGGAGATTATCAGTGGTCTTGTATGTCTTCCATTTTCTAATTATTGCTCCCACGGTTGATTTGTTCACACCAAGCTGCTTGCCTATTGCAGATTCAGTCTTCCCAGCCTGGTGCAGGTCTACAATTTTGTTTCTGGTGTCCTTCGACAGCTCTTTGGTCTTCACCATAGTTGAGTTTGGAGTGTGACTGTTTGAGGTTGTGGACAGGTGTCTTTTATACTGATAACAAGTTCAAACAGGTGCCAGTGATACAGGTAATGAGTGCAGGACAGAGGAGCCTCTTAAAGAAGAAGGTACAGGTCTGTGAGAGCCAGAAATCTTGCTTGTTTGTAGGTGACCAAATACTTATTTTCCACCATAATTTGCAAATAAATTCTTTCCAAATCAGCCAATGTGATTGTCTGGATTTTTTTTCTCATTTTGTCTCTCATAGTTGAGGTTTACCTATGATGCCAATTACAGGCCTCTCTCATCTTTATAAGTGGGAGAACTTGCACAATTGGTGGCTGACTAAATACTTTTTTGCCCCACTGTATATATACACACCCACTGAGGCTACAATCATGATGCCGGTCTTGTTTTTCTCAGGAGGCGATTCTTTACACAGAAGTGATCAAGCAGCTATACAGTCTTTTTATCACTTTTACAGGGAGCTGAAGCCCCCTCCCCCCTCCCACTGCTGCCTTTCCCAGGCTCTCCCAATCCACTGGGGAGCCTGGGACCAATCCAACCGGTGGCATTGGCTTCCCTGTACACAGTGAGAGGAACTGATGTTGTACCTCCCATTATGTGATGTCAAAAACTGGAAGCAGTGAGGATTTTGTCACTTCCAGTTTCAGTTTGTTTGTTGACAAGTCGTTACCGGCTTGTGAAAGCATCTGATCAAACTGATCTTAGTTTGATCAGATGCTTTGGAGGCCAGAGAAAAGATCTGGGGTCTATTAGACCCATGCTTTCACAAGAGATGTTGTTTATCCCTTTTGATAGCAATAAATTGATAAAAAAATTTAAAAGTACAGTGTGAAAAAATAAATTTAAATCAAATTAATAACATTTTAAAAAATTTAAAGCACCCCATCCCTCCCATGCTCATACACAAAGGCAAAAGTATGTACAGTAGGTCCCACACACATATGTAAATGATGATTGTACCACACATGTGAGCAATAATTTTAGCACCCCCTGTGTAACTCTAAACTGATAACCTGTAAAGAATTTTAAAGTGTAGCCAATGGAGATTTTTAGGTACTATCATTTGTCACCATTCCACAGGCATAAGCAGTTTTAAAGCATGACATGTTAGGTATCTGTTTACTCAGCATAACATCAATTTTTTTATTTTACAAAAAATGTGATATTATATTGTGTTTGTGTGTCCTAAAATCCATTAAAGTGCATTTTTTTTAAAAAAAAATTGTGTTTCAGTATCTGCTGTGCAAATATCCTGCAACATAAAAAAAAATTGCAACACCTATCATTTGATTCTCCATGGCCCTCTTCTTAAAAAATATATACTTTTGGGGGTTTTAAGTAAATTTATAGCAAAAAAAAATGCTTATTTTTACATGTATGTGAGAAGTGTCAGAATTGGCCCTGGGACTAAAGCTGTTGAGATAACAAGATAATACATACGTAATATTATGTGTTTTTTTTTTTTGGATGATCAAGGCTTTCTTTCCATGATACCGTCTTGCAACAATCATTTGTTTTCACAACCCTTAAACAATAAAACACAATAAAATTAAATAAAATTCACTTCTTTTTTGAGAAGTGTTAGTTTAAAAATAAATAAAAAGTATACATTTTACTTTGTAATTTGCCCTGTTTAAAGTGACACTAAAAATATGTTTCTGGTAGAAAGCATTACAAACTTATTTACAAATTAAACTGTGGAAAAATAATAACAAACAAAACAAAAACAACAACAAAACAAGTTTGAATATTAGTATTTAATAAAATAGAAACAAACTAAAAATAAGCAGGAAAATTATAGTTGAATGGAGAAGGCGAATAAGGTGTTATTTGGGGCTGATTAACATAAACAAAGTATTATTAAGCCTCTGTTAAGCAGAGGAACATTTTATTTACTTATTATTATTTTTTAAATTTTATTAACCACTTCACACCCGCCTATTGCAAAGCGATGGCTGGATGGGGTTTTTATCATTCCACGTGGACGTCATATGACATTCTCCTGGAATGCGCCTTGAGCATGGCTGTATGGCCGTGCTGTGGCACGATTTGTCACGGCTGTGTCCACCAGACACAGCCCATGACAGATCACTGTAGCAGGCCACTGCTGATACCATGCGATCGCTGTGACCAATCACAGCAGATCACATGACTATTGCAAACAATTAATGGCTTTGATTCATGCCATTCATTGTGCACAATTGTGTTGCCAGCTGTGATTGGCCACAGTGATCACATGGTACAGAAAGGGCTAATCACAGCCCATCTGTACCATTTGATTAGCTGTGGCCCATCACAGCTAATTATAACAATACACACTGAATGAATCAGTTTCATTCAGTAAAAATGGTTGCTTGTACCAGTGAAATTCACTGGTATGAGCAATCATAATGTGTGAAAAAAAAATATAATTACACCTTCAAAAAAACTTTCCATTATTATTATTATTATTATTATTATTATAATACAGTATTTTTAAAGCACCAATAGTTCACTCAGCGCTTTACATTACAAAGGGGGACAGAACATGTGACAGAACAATACCAATACAATGCAAAACATGAGGGGATCGAGGGCCCTGCTCCTTGGAGCTTACAATCTAGGAGGGAGGGGATGGTGGCAGAGGAGGAGATAGCTGTGGGGGATGGAGTGGTGGGAAGAGTGGAGGAGGTCGGCAAGTTAGCAGGGGGTGGGGTAGACTTCCCTGAAGAGGTGGGTTTTCAGGGTGTGCCTAAAGGAGAGGAGAGTAGGTGATAATCTGATGGGTTGGGGCAGGGAGTTCCAGAGGATGGGTGAGACCCTGGAGAAGTCCTGGAGGTGGGCATGGGAGGAGGAGACCAGGGAACTAGAGAGAAGGAGGTCTTGTGAGGAGCGGAGTGTGCGTGTTGGGTGGTACTTGGATATTAGGTCAGTGATGTAGTTCGGGGCATTATGGTGGACAGCTTTGTACGTCAGTGTTAGGATTTTGAATTTGATCCATTGCGCAATCGGAAGCCAGTGGAGGGATTGGCAGAGGGGGGTGGCGGAAATGGAGCGGTTGGAAAGGTGAATGAGTCTGGCAGCCGTATTCAGGATCGACTGAAGTGGGGATAGCCAGCGGCGAGGCAGGCCAGTGAGGAGGGAGTTGCAGTAGTCGAGTCGTGATATGATGAGGGAGTGGATGAGCTGTTTAGTGGTTTCTGGGGTTAGGAATGTGCGGATTTTGGTGATGTTGCGGAGGTGGAGGCGGCACGAGCTTGCTAAAGATTGGACTTGGGGCTGGAAGGATAGGTTGGAGTCCAGAATGACACCAAGTACTCTGGCCTACGGGGCGGGTTTGATGGTGGCATTGTTGGACATGATGGAGAAGTCAATGGAGGTGGTGTCCGGGCTGGGGGGAAGACAAGAAACTCGGTTTTGGAGAGATTGAGTTTAAGGAAGTGGAGCCTCTTAGTAAATACTTTGGGCTGTCTCCTTTCCAAATAGAGTTCATTTGGGGGATCATCGTACTGTCCTGACATTTTTGGGTCTCAAGAAATGAGGCCTGATCGTTTTTCAGCTATATATACCGTAGTTTGTGAGTTTGTGAACTTTCCTAGAGAATAATTAATAATCACTAATTTGGGTTATTTTCACCAAAGAAATGTAGCAGAATACATTTTGGCCTAAGTTTATGAAGAAAGATTATATATTTGCAAAATGTTATAACAGAAATTGTAATCAAACTAATTGCACTTGTCTACTGTGCTCACACGTTTTCACTAACAGCAGGAGCCGATGGTTCCAGCTGTTTTCAGCCCAGCCTGTGAGAGTGGGGAGAGAGGAGAAGAGCTGCTGCAGACATGGACAGCACTGGACTGAGATCGGGCTCAGGTAAGTATTGGGGGGGGGGGGGCTGCAGGGGAGCTACTATTAAAAGGCATTTTGCCTTAATGCTGAGAGTGCATTAGGGTAAAAAAACCTTAAAAACCACTGTAAGGTGATCGGACCTAATGGCACTTCAGGATTCAGGTTCAAGTAGCACAAAGAATTGAGTGAATGTTAAAAAAAAAGAGCGCCAATGATCTTCCGGTGCATCAAGTGTGGGCTGTAGCACAGCTGGTGAGTATCCATAATGAAGCCCAGAGGCTAATGGTGGTCAGGTCAGGTGCCAGAGTATAAGTGTAGTCTAGAAATAGCTTGAGGTCATGGTAGGCAGTAATTGGAAGAGTAGTGTGTTATCCAATTGTATAAATTTGTGCAACGCCTTTCCAGACAATGCAAGGCTACCATTTCCTGACAACATATTTCTGAGGCTTCATTCTGCCAAAGGAAAAGCGGTGGAGAAGGCAGCCAGCTGACCGATGCCTTTAAACAGTTCTTCAGTCCTCAGCGCCTAGGGCTGTTAGGTTTAAGCACCCATCGGCAGCGTCTGCATCATATGGTACAGGATTATCTAAGAGCAAGAGCAGACTTGGAGACCTTTCCAACTGAGCATCCCCTGGGTTACTGGGTCTTGAGGATGGATCACTGGCCAGAACTTGTTCAATATCTCGAGCTACTGGCCTGTCCTGCATCCAGCATGCTTTCTGAACAACAGGAGACAAGGCAAGCCTAGGGAACAGGAATCAGGCCTTTGGGTTTGTGATATTCAAATAGTGCAGCAGGAATCGGGTGCAGCCACCAGGCATATCAATTGGAGCTGACCAGATGTCTAGCAACGAGGATGCCTCTCGAAAGCAGTGATGCCACCAGCCAAAGGAAGTGTAAGGGGCCAGCAACAGAAGAATCTTAAGACCAAACGGGAACACACAAGGCAGGGCTAAGGAACACGAACTAGAGATTTGGGCTTGTGATGCTCAAACAGTGCATCACCAATCTGGTGTGGTCACCAAGTCATGATGGAGCTGCCCAGATATCTAGCAATGAGGATGCCTCTCAAGAGCAGTGCTGCCTCCAACAAATAGAAGTGGTAGGCCTGTTGTCCAGAAACTGAGGACGCTCCAGCCTGGCAGGAGAATGTGGCTGGGCAACAGGCTAACACCAACACCACTCAACTTTTTTTTTTTTTAGGCCACCTGAAGTCAGTAGTCTTTCAGAATCGGCCTAGAACAACCATTGCATTAAAGAATGAAATCATCTTGGCATGTAATCACATCCATTCTACTATATTAAAAAATGCTCAACGTTCTTGTATTTGGCACGTACACAAGTACTGCAAATTCCAAGGCCATTAATTTGAGCATAATAAAACGTTTAAATACATTTTTGAAACCAGACTTTTGGGACATCCAGTATCTACAGTATATATATATATATATATATATATATATGTACACACAGTATACTGTATGTAAACTTTCCCTCTGGAAAAAAAGCTACAACATCCCAGAATATGTGCTAACTATACTTGGTTGTTTTCTTTACCTCTAAAGCATAGTTATGATTACGATGTATATATTTTACTAGCGAGGTGAGGGAATGGAATACAATGCCAATTCTGTATTTGAATTTTTACTTTCAGAAAACAAACCACTCATTAGCATCATTAGACATAACGTCTGAGTTCTTCATCGCATTCCGTAGAGGCATTAATGCGTTCTACGGCTCTATGCTCTTCTATTGTATCGATTCCCCATTGTTAACCTTTCTTTATCACTTGTTTGTGCTCCTCTCACATCAATAAGAAGCTTCAGAGAAAAGGCAGAGGCAACAAACAAGCGGCGTTGCGGAAAGGTCAGGCGTTCAGAGAAGGAGGTGCCACCTTGCTGGGAGGCATCTGTAATGAACACACAGACAGCATGGAAAGGTTATGGGCCTACAGGTTGGGCAAGATCCTTTGACTGCTAGCAATAAATAAAAAAAAAATGTTCATTTGCTTTATAGATATAATGTTGATATTTCTGTGTGTGTGTGTATAGATATTAGGAATTGTGGAAAGAAATACTGGTTATCAAAGCATCTTTTTGCTGCTCATGGAAACCAATCAGAATCCAGACTTCTTTTTAGAGAATTAAAGATACAATGGAGTATGTAGATTGCTATGGTCAACATTTCCTTTTTTACTTGTCTACAATGGCTATGTCTGTATTAAACTAAGTGAGAATTCTGGTTTCTTCCTCCCCAAAGCCCCCTAAGATACAAACATCATCCATCCCAAGAGGCTTTGAGGCAATCTCGTGCACACTACGCATGAACTGGACAATCTTGTGTATGCTGTTCATAGTAACATAGTTAGTCTGGATGAAAAAAAGACAAAAGTCCATCCAGTTCAATCATAGAAAAAAAATTTAAATAAGTTATAATCCTATACCCACAGATTGATCCCAAGAAGACAAAAAACCCAGCAAAGCATGACCCAATTTGCTCCTGCATAGGCAATGGGATATTCCCTGGATCGACTTTACCTATAAATGTTAGTATCAAGATATATTCTGTGTATCTAGGACAAAATTCAGGCCTTTTTTAAAGCAATCTATTGAGCTGGCCAGAACCAACTCTTGAGGGAGTCTATTCCACATTTTCACAGCTCTCACTGTGAAGAAACCTTTCCATGTTTGGAGATGAAATCTCTTTTCCTGCAGATGTAAAAAGAGCCCCCTTGTCCTCTGTGATGACCTCAGGGTGAATAACTCTACACCAGGGGCGGACTGACAACTTATGGGGCTCCCAGGCAGTAGGGGATCATGGGGGCCCCTGTGTCCTTGCGCAAACTCAAAAAAGCCTATGAAAAAGGTACCAGGGGCATCTCATGGGGCCCCCTACTGACCCCAGGCCCTCGGGGCAGTGCCCGAGTTTCCAAATGGTCAGTCTGCCCCTGCTCTACACCGAGTTCACTATATGAACCACTGATGTATTTATACATGTTGATCATATCCCCTCTTAATATCTTCTCAAGAAAGAATAAATTCAGTTCCTCTAATCTTTCCTCATAGCTGAGCTCCTCCATGCCTCGTATCAGTTTGGTTGCCCTTCTCTGTACTTTGTCAAGTTCCCAAAATTATTTTTGTGAATTGGTTCCCAATACTGAACTGCATATTCCAAATGAGGTCTTACTAATGATTTGTACTGGGGGAATTATATCTCTCTCTGGAGTCTATACCTCTCCTAATACAAGAGAGGATTTTGCTCGTTTTAGAACCCGCAGCTTGGCATTGCATGCCATTATTAAGCTTGTGATCTACCAGAACCCCCAGATCCTTCTCCACCATTGACCCCCCAGATCCTTCTCCACCATTGACCCCCCCCAGTTGTACCCCCCTATATGTATGATACATGCATATTCTTAGCCCCCAAGTGCAGAACCTTACATTTATCAACATTAAACCTCATTTTCCACATAGTTGCCCGATTACACAGAGCATTGAGGTCGGCTTGTAAGTTGAAGACATCCTGTAAGGACGTTATTCCACGGCACAGCTTGGTGTCATCTGCAAAGACTGAAATGGGATTTATAATCCCAGACCCTATATTGTTTATAAATATATTAAAAAGTAAGGGTCCCAACACTGAACCTTGGGGTACACCACTGACACCCCTAGACCATTCAGAGTATGAATCATTAACCACTACTCTCTGAATACCATCTTTTAGTTTTCTATTCATTTACATACAGATTTTTCCAAGCTTGTAAACTTCACCTTACACATTAGTCATGTGTGGGAACTGTGTCAAATGCTTTTGCAAAATCCAAATATACCACCACCACCACCCCTCTGTCCAAGTATACCACGTCCGCCACCACCCCTCTGTCCAAGTATACCACATCCACCGCCACCCCTCTGTCCAAGTATACCACGTCCACCGCCACCCCTCTGTCCAAGTATACCACGTCCGCCGCCACCCCTCTGTCCAAGTATACCACGTCCACCGCCACCCCTCTGTCCAAGTATACCACGTCCGCCGCCACCCCTCTGTCCAAGTATACCACGTCCACCGCCACCCCTCTGTCCAAGTATACCACGTCCGCCGCCACCCCTCTGTCCAAAGTATACCACGTCCACCGCCACCCCTCTGTCCAAGTATACCACATCCACCGCCACCCCTCTGTCCAAAGTATACCACGTCCACCGCCACCCCTCTGTCCAAAGTATACCACGTCCACCGCCACCCCTCTGTCCAAGTATACCACATCCACCGCCACCCCTCTGTCTAAGTATACCACATCCACTGCCACCTCTCTGTCCAGGCTTTTGCTCTCCTCCTCATAAAAAGAAATCAGATTTGTTTGACAACTTCTGCCTTTCATGAATCCATGCTTTCTGGTACTTAAAATATTTTTTTCCAGCAAGAACTCATCTATGTGGTTCTTTCTTAAACTTCCCAGTATCTTAGATGTTAAACTAACAGGTCTATAATTACTTGGTAAAGATTTTGATCCTTTTTTAAATATTGGCACCACATTGGCCTTACGCCAATTCAGTGTAATTGTGACAGTCATTAAAGAGTCCCTAAAATTAGAAACAATGGCTTTGAAATGACAGAGCTTAATTTTTTAAAGACCCGTGGGTGCATGCCATCCGGTCCAGGGGCTTTATTCACCTTTATTCTAGCTAAATATTTCTGGATCATATCAGTTGCGAGCCAATGTGGATCATCTGGAGCTTTGTCAATACCATGCCTATTATGGACAAGAGCTTCCCCATGCTCCTTTGTATATACAGAGCTGAAGAAGGTATTTAATAAATTTGCCTTCTCTTTGTTCCCAGTCACCCCCTCTAGATTATTTTGTAAAGGGCCTACATGCTCGGACCGAACCTTTTTACTATTAATATAGTAGTTTGTCCTGCTTTCTTTTGCAATCTGGTGTTTGTTTTCAATTTTTGCAGCCTTGATTTTCTTTTTGCATATTCTGTTATATTCTTTTTAATGTTTAAACGATGATCGCGTTCCTTCATTTTCATTATTTAATAAAAGCTCTTTTCTTATTATCTATAGCTTTTTTAACTTTGGCCGTAAGCCACATAGGTTTGATTTCTAGCCTTTTAAACTTCTTGCCCATGGGAATATATTTTGCAGTTTGTTCAAATACAGTACATTCTTTTTGAAGAACTCCCATTTCTGTGTTGTGTTATTAAACTCTCCAGTATCTTCCCAACTATAGAGGTTAAACTAACAGGTCTATAATTACTTGGTAAAGATTCTGACCCCTTTTTAAATAAAGGCACCATATTGGCCTTACGCCAATCCAGTGGTACTATGCCAGTCATGAAAGAGTCCATAAAAATGAGAAACAATGGCTTTGAAATGACAGAGCTCAATTCTTTAAGGACCCGTGGGTGTATGCCATCCAGTCTAGGTGCTTTATTCACCTTTATTCTGTCTAAATATTTCTGGATCATATCAATTATGAGCCAATGTGGATCATCTGGAGCTGTGTCAATACCATGCCAACTATGCGCAAGAGCTCCCCCATGCTCCTTTGTATACACAGAGCTGAAGAAGGTATTAAATACATTTGATAATATGAGAAATAGAGAAAAAAAAAAAAGGATGTCGGATGACGAAACTAGTAGGGTGGGGCTTCTTTGGATGTGACGTCTGGACGCTCCTCGTAGACTGAGGCTCGTCCCTGTTTTCTTGAGGCTGCCATTGCTGGTGTCGGCTAGACATCCTGTTTGTGAGTGCATTTCTGACGTTTTAATAAAACATTTTGGTTTTAAACGTACTGCACCATGATTTCCTTTTTTGATTCCCCGAACATGATCTATGGTATGGAGACGTGATGACTACCTGCTGTTAAAACTATTCCATATTGTGCTGACTGGCTGCTTGCAGTATATTGCTCCCAGTTTGGATTACTTCTGCTGATTATCGCTCCCAGAGCAAACGCTATCTTTGCTGATTTATAATCTGATCAGCATGGACCTATGGTGAGTGTACCCATTTCATTCGGTGGTGCACGGTGTTTGATTTATACAAGATTTCAGAACTGTTTAATTACTTTGTTATGGTGGATGGACTTTTATATAAAAATTTTTTTAACACGGACATTATTATTTTAAACTAATAATTTTTGTATTTACTTATATTTAGCGCACTCTTTGATTTATTCACATTAAATACATTTGACTTCTCTTTGTCCCCAGTCACCCACTCTAGATTATTTTGTAAAGGGCCTACATGATCAGACCTTGACCTCTTTACTATTAATATATTTAAAGAATTTTTTTGGGGTTGTCCTGCTATCTTTTGCAATCTGTTCGTTTAAAATTTTTGCAGCCTTGATTTTCCTTTTTACATATTCTGTTATATTCCTTGAAATGTTTAAATGATGATAGCGTTCCTTCATTTTTATATTTAATAAAAGCTCTTTTCTTATTATTTATAGCCTTTTTTAACTTTGACTTAGGTTTGATTTTCAGCCTTTTAAACTTGTTTTATTTTTCCCATATGTGCTTGTTCTTTAACAATAACAATAAATGAAATCATGTTATGGTCACTGCTACCCAGGTGTTCTTTTATATGGACATTAGTAATAAGCTCTGCATGGTTTGAGATTACCAGGTCCAGCAGAGCATCATTCCTAGTTGGTGCCTTTATGAACTGTACCATAAAATTGTCCTGTAGTAGGTTTATACATTTTTTCCCTTTACTGTTCCTGCAGCACCATTACTCCAGTCAATTTCCGGGTAGTTAAAATCCTTCCTCATTCACACTGGGTGGTCTATAACAAACTCCAATGATTACCCTTGTAGTACACACCTCCATGTGCAGTTGCACCCATAATGCTTCAGCCTCATCACACTCTCCATCAACTACATCCTCTTTCACTCTCACTCTGAGATCACTTCTCACATAGAGACAGACACCACCACCTTTCCTTTTCACCCTTTCTCTCTGAAAGAGAACATAGCCAGGAATATTAATGGCCCAGTCAAGTGAAGAATGAAGCCAAGATTCAGCAATACCAATGAAATCATAGTTCTCTTCATGCACCAAAGCTTCCAACTCACCTGCACTTAATTAACTCTTCCTCTTCTATACCTGGTGGCCAGGATGAGGGCCTCTGCTGTTGCCATGGGAGACGAACTGCTCGGGGAGGGAGCACCAAAAGTAATGTCTTCACTACTAGAGGACATCCCATCTGTCTCAGGTACTAGACTTCATGAGAGACTGCTAGTGTTGGCTTGTGTCAGGAACCGCCATGGCGTGTGGCTCGGCGCAGTGTGCCGATTCGCACTGGCGTGCGGGCACTAGGTCCTTGGCGGCTGCGGCGCCGGTGGAACTCGCGCATGCGCACTCGGGACCGCGGGCACGCGCCTGGCACCAATGACAGTGCAGGGCGCAGTATTTAAATCCGCTCTGCACTGACACTGGTTGCCGTATGGTCATATCTGCTGTTCCTGCTCCTGTTATGCATGCTGATTGATTGCTGCCGACCCTGATTGATCCTGACCGTGCTGTCTTCTCCTGCCCTGACCCCTGGCTTGCCTGACCTCTCTCTTGGATGCCCCTCATTGGATCTGACCTTCCGTTACTGACCCGGCGAGTGACCCAACTAGTCTCTGCCTGCTGCCTTGTACCGCGCTGTCCCCACGGTTACCGACCCGGCCTGTCTGACCACGCTTCTGCTCAGCCATCCATCCGTCCTGCTTGGACCCATCCGCCTCTTCACATCTGGCTCTTATCCTGCAGATTCCTCTGGCGGATCCCTCTACCACCGGTGGGTGTACTCAGGGGCCGCGACCTGGTCTCTGTCTGCTCCAAGTCCATCCCCACCATCAGGGGCCCTGGTGAACAAGCAGACTGGGACTTAGACTCCGCGCTCTGGGGAATCCTATCCCATGGGTTGCTAGAGGTACCGCCAGGTGGTACATTACAGCTTGTTACCTTTGGTGACCACTTGCTTGTGCTCCACACTGTGCTAACTCTTTCAGAGTCTGACTTCATACCCCCAATGTGCTTTATTGATTTTATTGCTTCAGACCAGGCATTAAAACATTTCAAAACAAGTACAGCTCAAAATAGGCAACAATCTTTCCCCTTACTCAGATCCTAACTAGACTTTGGCTGCCTCAGCATACTGTACCTGCAAGGGAAAAGTTCATACTTGGTATAGTCCATGATGGTTGTTCTACAAAGGTTGGTGTCTTCAGGGCACACTGGAGATCCCAACAATCCCCCTACATGTTGAAGGCATGGGCAGACAGACTAACTGCAGGGCTCAGGACTTCTCTGACTCTCTGCATTTAGTCTCATTCAGGCTAAGCGAGGCTCAGCTCAGCTCAGCAGCCCCCAGATCTGGACCCTATCCCTTTTAGAATAGCACAGGAATGATAGTTCACACCCAAAAAGCCCGCAAACTCAAACCAGAAATGGCAGAAAAAGACTTTAACCCTGAAAGGATTAAGTGGAATATAACTGAATCCATTTTGTATACACTAATACAAGATGCTAGTTTAATATACATATATGAGATATGTGCACACTAACAAAACTGTCTATCTCAGCTTCATGTAGAAATGAGTGTTTTTGCAAACCCTTACAAAAAAGCAGATAAGGTTTACTCTCACTTCTGAAAAGTTTTAACCACAAGTTGGGTGTTAGGTCAGATTACAGCCATGGTCTGGGCTTTAGAGAAGATATGGTATGATAGATAAAGCAGAAGAGTGAAAATGCAAACCTCATACAAATAATTGTTGAGTTAAGGTAAAACAATGTACATGTATCTGATTGGATGGTCAGAGGGTGTGTTTGCCTAAAGACTACAGTATAATAACCCCGATGTTATGCCAATAAAACTGAAGTGTTTGCAATCGCAACTGAGGTGACTTGAGTGCATTCACTTTCCGAGATCTCGTAGCTGTGTCCAGGTGTGACCGTTGGTATCTTGAGGGGGCCCCCAAGGAAAAGGAAAAAGATCACCTACCTACTTTCAGTGGTGTCAGAAAGTGGGATAATTGCCAAGGTAAGTGAGAGTTTTATTTTTTAATGCTTTCTTTACCGAGGTAATTATTCTGAACTTCAGGGAAATTTGGTGGTTGGAGTTTTAGGAGCGAGACTAAGGGATTCTCGGCTCGGGGAATAATACCAGGACACACCTGGCATAGCACTTTGTATAATTTGTAAAAAGTGTGTTATTGTTGTTTTTTTGTCTTGTTTGTTAGTTTACTAATTTACTGCTATGGGTAATTCCTCAGGTAAGGAGGAAGGTCCCCATCATGTGCCGCCACAAAAGTTGATTAAGTTGTTTAGAAAAACTAGAAAGCTGAGGGTAAAGAACACATCTACCTTAAATGAAACTTGTAAAGAATATGTAGCAAGGGTATCTCCTTATGATATTTATTATGTTAATCCCTGGGTGGATAATTTAGTGGGATGGTCAAAAAGACTGGGTGGAGCTAGTTTTCCTTGTGAAGGGGGAAATGACACTATGTGTATGGATATGATTAGAGGAATGTGTTTGCATGAACAGCCTCAGGTAGGTATCTGGGGGATTGGAAATCCAGATTGGGACAAGAATTATATGTATGAAGGGGGTAAGAATTGGTTGAAGTGTGCACCAGGCTATAAGACTCTAATTGTAGCAAATGATTTCACACCACCACCGCCATACAAACACAGCGAGGCACGTCCTGCCCCTACAGCTCCACATGCAGCCACATTATACCCAGCACTCCCACAGGTAAAACAAGTAGATGAAGATGAAGAGGTTCTTATTGCTGCTTCCCAGATATATACAGGGGAGTCAGAAGAATCTAGCTCAGATGGGGAAACTGGGAGTGTTAGTCTAAGGGATACTGAGAGGGGTAAAGGGAAAGTAAAGAGGAAGATAAAGAAGGTAGAAAAGAGTGATAGAATTCTTAGGTCAGCAGAAAGTAACAAGGGGGAAGTTAAAGATGAGACAGCTGAGCTAGATATGATGAATTCAGCCTTTCCATTCATGATGATTGGGGAGCAGCTGATTTTAAAGGCAATAGATCCCAAGGAGCTGGATGCTATAGTACAGGGATGCCCTAATCCAAGGAAACCCCCACTTGCATTACACCTCCCCTCCTGGTACAAGCAAAAGATGGACAGGTCTGGTATCATAAATTTCATGTGCTCCTGTATTGCCGCTGTAGTCCCAGATATAACAACTTTGGTAAATGCTATACCTGCCAACGCCACACATTTTACAGTAATTGATCTGTCTAATGCATTTTTTAGTGTCCCAGTTGACCCGGAGACACAGGTATTGTTTACTTTTTGTTTTCAAGGGGAGAGGCTTACCTGGACCCGTCTCCCTCAGGGCTATGTAGACTCGCCGGCAGCATATACCATGGCCAGTAGATCCATGCTCAATGACTGGGTACCCACCCATGGTTCAGTACTTATCCAATACGTGGATGATTTACTGATTAGTTCTGTGAGCGAGAAGGCGTGTCAGGCTGATTCATTATCATTATTACGGTTTCTGGCTGATCAGGGACAAAAAGTCTCTCGCAAAAAGATGCAGTTTGTGGCACCACAAGTTGAGTACCTAGGATTTGTATTGTCTGAGGGCCAGAGGGGGCTGAGCCCAAGGAGAGTGGCAGCAATATGTCAACAACCAAAACCAGAAACTAAGGTTCAGATGCAATCCTTCCTAGGTATGGTAAACTATTGTAGACAGTGGATTCCTGACTGTTCTTATTATGACAATGTATTACGCCAAGTAACACTGAAAGATCAGCCAGACCGTATTGAATGGATGCTGCCATTGGTGCAGGCATTTGAATATTTGAAGACAGCACTGGTCTCGTCTCCCGCATTAGGGTTACCGGATTATACTAAATCCTTTCATTTGTATTGTCAATCTGCATGTAAAACCATGGCTGCAGTACTAGCTCAAGAGCACGGAGGTGCCATGAGGCCGGTAGCATATTTATCAAAAACAATGCCCATCCCGGTCCAGGGCATGCCGGGGTGTCTCCAAGCTTTGTCTGTGTCTGCCTTGGCTGTGGAAATGGCATCTATCATAGTTTTGGGAAACCCATTGATATTACACACATCTCATCATGTCCTACATGTACTGAAAAACATTAACACTCAACACATGTCAGCACAACGCCTGGCGGGATGTGAAGTAATTTTGACATCCACCAATAATCTCACAGTGAAATACAGCCCATCTACATCAGGACCATCTCTTTTATTGTCCTCCCTGCTTAATCTTCACAACACAAGGTCACCAGAATTGCAGGAGGAACACAATTGCCTGGATGTTATCCAAGCTGACACTTCTCCGCGACTAGATATGTTGGAGACTCCGATTCCTGGAGCCCCTGATGTGTTTGTCGATGGATCTTGTACACGCCCTAGTGATGCTACATACATCATAGGCTATGCAGTAGTAGAACCACCTCTTATTATTGAAACAGGTTCCATCCCCTACCCCAGTGCACAAGCAGCTAAATTAGTGGCCCTAACACGAGCTTGCACTCTTTATCAAGATCGAGATGTTAACATATACACAGATTCTAAATATGTCTTTGGGGTTGTACATGATTTTGGCCATATTTGGCAACGCCGTGGTTTTACTACGGCCGATGGCAAGTCAATATCCCATCATTCTTTGATCCAGGATTTGCTTGCTGCACTCCAACTTCCAAGAAGGATAGCGGTCATTAAAGTGCGGGCACATACTAATGCCAAAGACCCAGTCACAAAAGGCAATGCTATGGCAGATGCAGCTGAAAAAACTGCAGGGCAACTGCATAATCGAGCAGATCTATCTATGGTAATGTTGTCCACTCCATCCCTACTGTCAAATGAGCTTTTAGGTACACTGCAGGCACAAGCCTCTGAGAGTGAAGTTGATTTTTGGGCTAGCAGAGGTTTGACACAAGACAAACATGGTCTTATGTCAAAAGAGGGGATTGTAGGACTTCCACAGGCAGCTGCTGTATTATTCATTCAAAATTTTCATGGTGTAGGTCATAAGGGAAAACAGTTAGTGGAGAAAGAAATGCGCAAACAGTTTTGTGTATGGTTTCTCCATGATTTGGTGGAGGAAACATTGGGAAGGTGCCTTACTTGTTTACAAAACAACCCTGGGCATGGCCAGCATGGGAAACATGAACATTTAACACCCCCTGAGGCACCATTCACACATCTACAGATAGATTTTACACATCTCCCTAAATCAAAAGAAGGAGATAAGTTGTTGGTGGTAGTAGACAGATTTTCAGGTTGGCCAGAAGCTTTCCCATGTAGGAATGAAACAGCAGAGACAGTGGTCAAGGTTTTGTGTAAGGAAATCATCCCTAGATGGGGTTGTCCTTTGTTCATAGAAAGCGATCAGGGACCAGCTTTTACTGCAGCAGTGACTCAGGGAGTCTCAAAGGCTTTGAGTATTCAATGGAAGCTCCATATTCCTTATCACCCTCAGAGTTCTGGAGTAGTGGAAAGAAAAGCCACGGGAGGGACTCTGAAGAATTGGCCAGCTGTGTTACCTGCTATACTAGCTGAAATAAGGATGACACCTCATAAACGGAGTAAGTTGTCTCCCTTTGAGATACTAATGGGCAGACCATTCCCTACCCCTTGGACTAGACAGCAACCCCCTCTGTAGTAGAAAGGAGATTTAGAGGTGATACAGGCAGAATATGTAAGAGCATTGTGTGAAAAGTTGAATAGTGAGCATGGTGATGCTGCTGTTTTTTTCTTTTATCCGCAGATCAACCAACCCCCCTCTTCGAGGTAGGTGATCAAGTGGTGATCCGAAGACTGGATCCAAGGGTGAGACCCCGGTTTGGAGAACCTACAGCGATTATGGCCATTACACGTACAGCTGTTCTTACTGAAGGATCAGGCACCTGGATCCATGCATCAAGAGTCAAAAGGATTTCCCAAGATGAGAGACACAAGCAAGCTGATCAACCAACAGAAGAAGGAGCCAAGAACATTGCTATCCAACCTATTGGATCCCCATGAGGACTGGATGAACTTGATTATTATCTTATCAATAGTGACTATTATCATTGTCCCACTATGGTTTCTATTGGAGATTTCATATGATAGAAAGGAGCCAGTGGTTCAGAAACCCTCTGGGAGTTCAGGATGGGTGAGGGGTTACCTCATCACAACTGAATGATCATGTGTATCAAAATGAGAATTAATGAGAAGGAAAGGGAGGAAATGTTTTTGCTTCAACAATATGAGGAAATGCATGGGATTGAGACAATAGGGAGAGTAAGTCAATGAAAAGTGTTATCACTATGTGATAAAAGAGGGGACTGAAAGGATTAAGTGGAATATAACTGAATCCATTTTGTATACACTAATACAAGATGCTAGTTTAATATACATATATGAGATATGTGCACACTAATAAAACTGTCTATCTCAGCTTCATGTAGAAATGAGTGTTTTTGCAAACCCTTACAAAAAAGCAGATAAGGTTTACTCTCACTTCTGAAAAGTTTTAACCACAACTTGGGTGTTAGGTCAGATTAGAGCCATGGTCTGGGCGTTGGGTCAGATTACAGCCATGGTCTGGGCTTTAGAGCAGATATGGTATGATAGATAAAGCAGAAGAGTGAAAATGCAAACCTCATACAAATAATTGTTGAGTTAAGGTAAAACAATGTACATGTATCTGATTGGATGGTCAGAGGGTGTGTTTGCCTAAAGACTACAGTATAATAACCCCGATGTTATGCCAATAAAACTGAAGTGTTTGCAATCGCAACTGAGGTGACTTGAGTGCATTCACTTTCCGAGATCTCGTAGCTGTGTCCAGGTGTGACCGTTGGTATCTTGAGGGGGCCCCCAAGGAAAAGGAAAAAGACCACCTACCTACTTTCAAACCCCTTCCCTCCCAGCCGGGGTAGCAACTGGCTAACTTACAGTAGGCAACCTGCCTACATTCATGAGCAATGGTGTGTCATCAGGGAGCTTAGTGAAAAAAACACCGAGAGATTCCAGCCCCTGATGACATCAATATAGAAGATGACTGTGTGGGATCTTTAGTTCAAAGCTGGAGGAGAAGGTTGCAGCATATATTGCTGGATTGACTGGCTATATACGTTTTTTTGAGCACAACCAACAGTATAGGTAAGAGAACAAGAAAAGGGGGAGAGGTAAGAGAACAAGCAAAGGGGGAGAGGTAAGAGAACAAGCAAAGGGGGAGGAAAATTCCTCTTTAATCTGTTCCTCAAAGCTGAACAAATATATGAGGTCACTGGGCAGGTGTGCTTTAATGCTGAGCAACAACATATATGCATCCATAGTTTTCTGTGCTGAGAGCGCACAGTGAGTGCAGTAACTGAGATATCATGGGAAGGTCCCGATGTATACTTATGATCAAGATCTTCTGATCATATGACCACTGTGACAGCCAATCATAGCAGCCACATGATTGGAATGCCCAGGGGCGGACTGACCATTTGGAAACTCGGCCATTGCCAGAGGGCCCGGGGTCTGTAGGGGGCCCCATGAGATGCCCCTGGTACCTTTTTCATAGGTTTTTTTGAGTTTGGGCAAGGACACAGGGGCCCCATGATCCCCTATTGCCCGGGGCCCCATGAGTTGTCAGTCCACCCCTGGGAATGCCTGCCTCCACCTTCTGGCATGGCATTTAAACTCTCTTAAATAGCCAGGATGCAGCGATGGGAAAGGGGTAACTTGTGGCTCGGGGTCAGGGGATGATAAAACCGTGGCCCAACTGTTTAATTTTTCCATTGCGTATGTAAGTGTGGATGTAAGATTTAAAACCCTTCTTTAAAAAGAACCAGTTCATCTTATTAGTGTGAGCAAAGTACGGCTCCTTTCCAACTTTCTGTAACGTGATATAACAATCTTACAAAGTGAACATAAAAACTGTAATCTTTCAAAAAAAAAAAAAAAAAGCTTAAATTTTTCAGTTTAAAACAAATTTTTACCAAAGTTCCAGATTTCTAATGAAACAACTGAGAAATTGAAATGAGACGCAGATGGGATCTATAAATATCGGTTCTTAAGTGCTCTGTAGATGTCAGAGTAAAGTAACATCAAATTGTAATGACACATTAGAATACAGTATGTCACATTCCGTTTTTTTTAAATGTCCTTGATTTATTTGCTCTTGTAATATGTGTATAGCACATTTCACAATTTTCTATCGTTATTTCCTTTTTATATGAACTAGTAAACCTATGTCTATTCATTAATATGTTCATTTGGTGGTGAATGGTTTTTGGCCTCTCGGTGACTGGTAACAATGGATTATCTTATTGCCCAATCAGATGATGTTTAAGCTGGACATGAATTATTTGGAAAGGTCACATGTGCTCAGGACAGTCATTAGGCATTCTTTGTTCCCAGCCCCTTTTGCCGGACTAATGGGGCCTGGAGTTATTTAATCGCTGGGAACCAATGCACATGGGATTACTGTGCATGTGTTTCCATGTATTTAAAGACTCCCCTTTCTACCCCTGGGCCCCCTGATGAACTGAAGGGCCCTGGGCCCGGTAGAGGATGGCCAGTTATATCTACCTATTGATGGCCAATCATCTGCTGTCTCATTCGGATTTATCATTGGGGCAGACAAAGTTTAAGATGGTCAGGAAGAGGGATGTAGGAGACAGTTGGAGTTTGTCAAGGTTCTTATTTATCCATAAGAATAATAAAGTGCAGCGCTAAATAATGAAAAAAATGCAGCAAAAGTATGATAGGATAAAATGTATAAGTCAATCAGATTGAACAGGTAGCATCCACGGTGCTCTCTAGAAAGATGAAAAAGTTCCAGAGCCTAATGCCTCAAATAGTAGCAATGCGCACTCACCAGAAACGCATGGATTATGCGCATGTAGTAATGATCCTCATAGGTGTTTAATCTGCCATGAGCCAGGTGGTGGGCATCCATCTAAGGGTTGGTCATCAGGCTTGGATATAGTGAGAGCTCCAGCTCAGATCCAGAGATCCCCTTAAGGTCAGTCGGGTAATCCACTTGAATGATAATACTCCCTCCTCTGGATAATAAAGGCACCTTCTCTGTAGGGGCAATAGCTGTATGATCTGTCCTGACTGCTCCATTCTATGGTGTTTTCTCCACCAGCATAGCCCACGTGAATACAGCTGCCTGCTGTCTACCACCCTCACCGATCAGCTTGCGGTGTGCAGTGTGTGCGGTGTGTGCGGTGTGCTTCAGTCAGCTGATCGGTGAGGGTAGTAGACAGCAGGCAGCTGTATTCACGTGGGCTATGCTGGTGGAGGAAACACCATAGAGAAGAGCAGTCAGGACAGATCATACAATATATATGTAAAGAGCTGCGTAAATTGATGGCGCTATATAAGTACCTGAAATAAATAATAGTAAATCTTTTGGAAGAATTGTCCACTTGGTTCCAAGCAACATAACACCCGTTGACATATTAGCCAACCCACATCTGCTCAAACCATTTTTTAAGAAAGCCATGACAACCTGCAGCCAGCTCCAGATGGAACCACCATTGGGAAAGAGGAAATAAAACAGAAAAGGAAAAAAGGAAGGGGGGAGAGGAGTGGTTTGGGGGGAATGAAGAGGGGAGGGGGGAGGCTGAAAGGGAATCTCACTCCTCCTCAGCCAGAGCCACTTCTGGTAGTTGGTCACATTCAACTGGACTTGTTCTGATATGTTGAATACATTTTGCTGTTAATTCAAATAGCTACTTCAGTTCTAAATGACTTAAATAAAGGAATGCGCTAAAACCACAAACTATTCCTAATTTAGTGTAGAAACATTAGTGCAAAAGATATATATATATATATCTATTCTCAATTAATATCAAAAAATATCAAAATTATGTGCAAAACTATTTTTTAGTGCATAAGTAATTTAAATAATTAAATTTGTGAATATAAAAATTGTCCAATTCTGAATTTCTTCAAATGTCCAAACAAATCCTTTTCAAATTCAGGTGCTCTCAAAGAAATTGTGCCAAAATCCACCACCAAAGTAAAGTTGGGTAACTCACCAGAGCTCCATGCTGATCAATCTCTAGATCAGCAAAAAACGCTTTTTGCTCTGGGAGCAGATGCAATAAATCAACTTCTCAGGTGTGATGATCAATAGCTACACAATCATCCATAAGGTAGGTATCCACCACTCAATATAATGGTTCCAGGAGCATTATATCACTCTCTCTTTCTATATCTCTCCACCGAGGTCATGTTTGGGAATGAAAGAGAAAATCATGGTGCAGCCAGTTTTTTTATAAAAGTATCCAACAATTTAATAAAGATTTACACTCACAAAAAGGGTGTCTTCACCGACACCAGTATAACAGCATAAAACAGCAAATGGTATAACAGTCTCCTGTTCCCCGCACACTCACTACAGCGCTCGTGACTCAATCCTCTCCACAGACGTCAGCATCCAGCAAGCCAAGCCCTACTAGTTTCGTCATGAATGATGTCTTCAAGGGGCGTTCCGCCCCAGACCCAGATCTAGAGATTGATCAGCATGGAGCTCTGGTGAGTTACCCAACTTTACTTTGGTGGTGGATTTTGGCACAATTTCTTTGAGAGCACCTGAATTTGAAAAGGATTTGTTTGGACATTTGAAGAAATTCAGAATTGGACAATTTTTATATTCACAAATTTAATTATTTAAATTACTTATGCACTAAAAAATAGTTTTGCACATAATTTTGATATTTTTTGATATTAATTGAGAATAGATATACAGTGGGGATCGAAAGTTTGGGCACCCCAGCTACAAATTTGTATTAATTTGCATAAAGAAGCCAAGGAAAGATGGAAAAATCTCCAAAAGGCATCAAATTACAGATTAGACATTCTTATAATATGTCAACAAAAGTTAGATTTTATTTCCATCATTTACACTTTCAAAATAACAGAAAACAAAAAAATGGCGTCTGCAAAAGTTTGGGCACCCTGCAGAATTTATAGCATGCACTGCCCCCTTTGCAAAGCTGAGACCTGCCAGTGTCATGGATTGTTCTCAATTATCATCTGGGAAGATGAGGTAATGTCAATCTCAAAGGTTTTAAATGCCCAGACTCATCTGACCTAGCCCCAACAATCAGCACCATGGGTTCTTCTAAGCAGTTGTCTAGAAAACTGAAACTGAAAATAGTTGACGCTCACAAAGCTGGAGAAGGCTATAAGAAGATAGCAAAGTGTTTTCAGATGTCAATATCCTCTGTTCGGAATGTAATTAAGAAATGGCAGTTATCAGGAACAGTGGAAGTTAAAGCAAGATCTGGAAGACCAAGAAAAATATCAGACAGAACAGCTCGCAGGATTGTGAGAAAAACAATTCAAAACCCACGTTTGACTGCACGATCCCTCCAGAAAGATCTGGCAGACACTGGAGTTGTGGTACACTATTCCACTATAAAGAGATACTTGTACAAATATGGTCTTCATGGAAGAGTCATCAGAAGAAAACCTCTTCTACGTCCTCACCACAAAAATCATCGTTTGAACTTTGTAAATGAACATATAGACAAGCCTGATGCATTTTGGAAACAAGTTCTGTGGACCGATGAGGTTAAAATTGAACTTTTTGGCCGGAATGAGCAAAGGTAAGTTTGGAGAAGAAGGGACACAGAATTTAATGAAAAGAACCTCTGTCCAACTGTTAAGCATGGGGTTGGATCAATCATGCTTTGGGGTTGTGTTGCAGCCAGTGGCACAGGGAACATCTCACGAGTAGAAGGAAAAATGGATTCAATAAAATTTCAGCAAATTTTGGATAGTAACTTGATGCCATCTGTGAAAAAGCTGAAGTTAAAGAGAGGATGGCTTCTACAAATGGATAATGATCCTAAACACACCTTGAAATCCACGGGGGATTACATCAAGAGGCGTAAACTGAAGGTTTTGCCATGGCCTTCACAATCTCCTGACCTCAACATAATTGAAAATCTATGGATAGACCTTAAAAGAGCAGTGCGTGACAGACAGCCCAGAAATCTCAAAGAACGGGAATACTTTTGTAAGGAAGAATGGGCAAAGATACCTCAAACAAGAATTGAAAGACTCTTGGCTGGCTACAAAAAGCATTTACAAGCTGTGATACTTGCCAAAGGGGGCAGTACAAGATATTAACTCTGCAGGGTGCCCAAACTTTTGCAGACGCCATTTTTTTGTTTTCTGTTATTTTGAAAGTGTAAATGATGGAAATAAAATCTAACTTTTGTTGACATATTATAAGAATGTCTAATCTGTAATTTGATGCCTTTTGGAGATTTGTCCATCTTTCCTTGGCTTCTTTATGCACATTAATACAAATTTTTAGCTGGGGTGCCCAAACCTTTGATCCCCACTGTATATATCTTTTGCACTAATGTTTCTACACTAAATTAGGAATAGTTTGTGGTTTTAGCGCATTCCTTTATTTAAGTTATAGCACTAAGACATTTATTTGGTTTCTTTGAGGTGGAATTGCTGCTTTAAAGTATTAAGGGTGTGGCGCTTTTATTACACTTGTGATATCAGTTCTAAATGAGTGTCAGAAAGCTGTACCTGATACCAAGGCTACCGATAGGTGGATACAGGCAGTCCTCTCCTACTGGGCTCAAGCTCCAGGAGAACCCAGGCCTAGCAGGGGCTTCCTGTGTGAACACCAGAACTCCATGTATAGATTATGTATCATACAGCACAGCACAGCGCTGGGGGATGTTGTCCCCTTCTGGCCACCATCCTACTTGCTCTTGGCCTGTAGCACCATGGTTTGCTGATGAGGGATGTGGCCTCCATCTCTGGAGATGTGATTTGATGATTGCTGGGCTTTGTTTGGTGGGGGCTAAGTGTGGTAAGTGATGGGTAGTGGGACTGAGGGAGTACTGTGCCAGTTGCAGAGTTATAGATTGGCTGATCTGGCTTACTGAAAGAGGTGGGAACAACCAATAGTACACCAGGATTATAGGGTTTAAAGGAAGCCCATGGAGTGTCCTGACCCCTGCATCATGTAAATGATGAACACCCAACCCCTGCACTCTGTTTTACCCATTCCTGACATCTGCACTATGTACAGTATGCATACTTCTGACACCTGCCCACTATACCTCACAAGTCTGTAGGCATAGGCTTAGTTTTAAGCACCTCCTACTATGACCGCTGACTGGTGTACGGGACCCCATGATTTCCAATGATGGCATTGTCTGACACTCTGAAGGAGAAGCAGGAGCAGACTGACAACTCATGGGGCCCCCGGGCAACAGGGGATCATGGGGCCCCTGTGTTCTTGCTCAAACTCAAAAAAGCCTATGAAAAAGGTACCAGGGGCATCTCATGGGGCCCCCTACTAACCCTGGGCCCTCAATAGGGGATCATGGGGCCCATGTGTCCTTGCTCAAACTCAAAAAGCCTATGAAAAGGGTACCAGGGGCATCTCATAGGGCCCCCTACTGACCCCGGGCCCTCGGGCAGTGTCCGAGTTTCCAAATGGTCAGTCCGCCCCTGAGGAGAAGAAACTGACCAAGGAGCACTTGGGGAGAAGGAAGAGCAAAAGCATGGATTGGGAAAGTAAAAGGGAAGAAGTAGAATGGATCAAAGCCTGGGAAAAGTGAGGAAGACGTGTGGGGATCTGATGGATTGATGATTTAAAGATGCTAAGTGTGAGTAGTCTGTGGACTCTAAGGCTTCAAGGTGGGACGTAGAGCAGGAGTTGATCATGGACAGGGGACAGAGAAAGAAGAGTGAACTCAAAGGGCTGCAAGAATTGCAAACCTGATTTAAAACAGTATCAGGCTCACTATTTAGCAACTTGCAATACCCAACTGCTGATTAACAAGTCTGGTAATATTTCAAACCGATTTTGAAATTCTTCTAATGTTCCACCATTTGGATTTTACTTAAGACTCAAGCCCTGATGAAGGCATTCTTGAGCCCCCAAAATGGATAGTCTGCAAGTGTTGTTGAGTAAATGCAATGTAATATTGCAATATTTTATTGTATTTACTCTTTCATTTTTTCATGCAACCTTTGATCTTCATATGATCTTCAGGTAAAGAAACAATGCTAATTAAAATTTATATTATTATTTTTTAACCATTGACATTTTTATTTTAATTTGCTGTGTTTGTTTTTTCTTTTGTGTTGCATTTAATAGAAAATGCACAAAACTGAAAAAAAAATAATAATATGCAAATAACGTTTCCATGCTTTTTACCAGCAACATATTTTTAGTTTCTTTTAGAACAAGACCCATAAAATATTTTTTTTTACAGTAAAATTCCTTTTTTTTTTAAACTAACACTGGAAAAGATTAAAAAAAAAAAAAGCTTTTAATTTTTTTAATTTTTTATGTATACAGAAAAAACATTTTTTGGAAGGCAATATTGCCAAAAGGGAGCCTTGTTTTTCCCCCCAAAAAACTATTAATGTATTACTTTATCTTAAAGTGTTACTAAACCCACAACAGTAAAATCAGTCTGTAGATGCAGTAAAGCATGGTTGTTATACTCACTGTGGAACCTAAGGGGTTAATCCTCTGCATTGTGTAAAAAGGCAGTTTGATCCTGTCTGCTCTGATCCTCCCCTTCTTCTTCTGTTCCCAATGCATCTGCTGAAAGTACAGAGCTCTAGGAGTCATTCTGCACATGCTCAGTTTAGTGATTAATGCTAGAGAGTTTATTTTTCTTTGGGAGGGTGCATATAATCAGCACATGGGCAATCAGCACTGTCCAGATAGAGTGTCAGGGTTCATGCAGCCTCATAGGATAGTCAAAGGAGAATAAAAACTCCTCCTACGAGATTAACCAGTGCTCAGCTGGACACTGATAGAAGTCACAAGACTGCTATACACTGCTGATGAGGAAAGGTATTTAGCAGTTTATATTTACTAAAATAATTGCATTTCCATGTTCCTTGTACTGTGGGAGACCAGATAAAGTGAATGCAGGGTCCGGGGAGACCAGATAAAGTGAATGCAGGGTCCGGGGAGACCAGATAAAGTGAATGCAGGGTCCGGGGAGACCAGATAAAGTGAATGCAGGGTCCGGGGAGACCAGATATAGTGAATGCAGGGTCCTGGGTTTAGTAACACTTTAAGTAATGACAAAGTTATTGCCAAAGAAACAGACTTATAATGGAAAGTAAAAAAATCATATACTGCATATTCTCCTGATGCACCAACCACAACACACCTCCAGACAAAAGTGATGGCTATTGAAAGGGGAGGTG
Organism: Staurois parvus; assembly: GCF_062004578.1. NCBI lineage: Eukaryota > Metazoa > Chordata > Amphibia > Anura > Ranidae > Staurois > Staurois parvus. The sequence goes on from NW_028319059.1 coordinate 681,899, forward strand.
CTTGTGTTCATTTATTTGCCACTTTTTAATGTGTTTACCAACCATTTGAATCATATTTACATCATAGCAAAAAAGTGGACTCTTTCTTTCTTTCTCTTTCTTTCCTGCTTTCTCTTTCTTTTGCGCTCTTTCTTTCTTTCGCGCTCTCTTTCTCTCCCTCTTTCTTTCTCTCTCTTTCTTTCACGCTCTCTTTCTTTCTTTTGCGCTCTCTTTCTTTCTTTCACGCTGTCTTTCTTTCGCGCTCTCTTTCTCTCTTTCTTTCTTCCGCGCTCTCTTTCTCTCTTTCTTTCTTTCTTTCTTTCTCGCTCTCTTTCTTTCGCACTCTCTTTTTCTCTTTCTATATTTCGCGCTCTCTTTCTCTCTTTCTTTCACACTGTCTTTCTTTCGTACTCTCTTTCTCTCTTTTGCGCTCTCTTTCTTTTTTTCTTTTGCGCTCTCTTTCTTTCTTTCACGCTCTCTTTCTCTCTTTCTTTCTTTTGCGCTCTTTCTTTTGCGCTCTCTTTCTCTTTCTTTTGCGCTCTCTCTTTCTTTCGTTTTCTTTCTTCCTTTCTTTCGCGCGCTTTCTTTCGCGCGCTCTTTTACTTTCTTTCTTCCGCACGCTTTTTTTCGCTTTCTTTCCTTCTTTCTTTCTTTCACTTTCTTTTGTGCGCTCTCTTTCTTTTTCTTTTTCTCTTTCTTTCTTTCTTTCTTTCTTTCGCGTACGCTCTCTCTTTCTTTCTTTCGCCTTCTTGCGCTCTTTCTTTCTCACTTTCTTTCTCTTTCTTTCTTTCTTTCTCAAAAAACATTAAACAAAGAATGAAAAAGAAAACAATAAAAAAGAAAAAGGTGTACTGGTTTTTGAAAGTTGCAGAACAAAAAAAGTATTGAAACCACTGGCAAAATTTACAAGCATAACATGTCACATATTTATATCTGCTTGATGGGAATCTGCAATTTCCAACCCGTTATTATCTGTAAAATGTTGCAAAATAGGTAATAATATGTATAATAGTCCTTTAAATTGCATTTTTGGACACCAGAATTAATTATGAAATTCCACACTTGTAAAGCAAATGACTCTTTTCCATATGTGTACAAGGTAATAATACCATTTGTCACTCCCTGGAAAGTTTGGGAAATTAACTCCATTAATAACCATGATATGGGCTGATTATAACTCTGAATGTGACCAAACACAAATCATTTGTACAGGTGGAATTCTACATTCTTAATGAGATTTCTGTGCTTCGGTGAACCTAAATATTATTACTTTTCAAACACACTTAAAATTAACAAATATAAAATGAAATTGCTTTTTTAGATGCACGCTGTGAAAGGGGCTCTAGATTGGCTTCCGCCATTGGTGGCAGAGGTGGATAAGAGGTTAGGCAGAGGCTTACTGGAACAGCTTATCCTTTTGGAGGGGTTACAGTATTATTTAAATTGCTGCAATGTCTGGAAATCTTCCATTCAAAGTTTGCCTACAGATACCCAACAATCTAAAGGACATTTCAAATATACTCAATGATATCAAACTAGACTATGATCTAATGACCCTCCAACTGATCTTTCACCTTCCAACCAAACATACTGACATCCATCTGCCCAACTCACAACCATTTGCCGACTGCTGTACATCTATGTATATGTCCTTATTACATAGTTACATAGTTAGTCTGGTTGAAAAGAGGCAAAAGTGCATCCAGTTCAACCATAAAAAAAAAAAACAAGTTATAATTCTACACGCACAGTTGATCCAGAGGAAGGCAAAAAACCCAGCAAAGCATGATCCAATTTGCTCCTGCAGGAGAAAAAATTCCTTTCTGATCCCCCGAGAGGCAATTGGATATTCCCTGGATCAACTTTACTTCTAAATGTTATATCCAGTTATATTCTGTGTATCCAAGAAAGATTCCAGGACTTTTTTAAAGCAATCCACTGAGCTGGCCAGAACCAACTCATGAGGGAGTCTATTCCACATTCTCACAGCTTTTACTGTGAAGAACCTTTTCCATATTTGTAGATTCAATTTCTTTTCCTCCAGACTTAAAAAGCGCCCCCTTGTCCTCTGCGATGACCTCAGGGTGAATAACTACACCGAGTGCACTATATGAACCACTGATGTATTTATACATGGAGATCATATCCCCCCCTTATGTATTATACATGGAGATCATATCCCCCCTTATGTATTATACATGGTGATCATATCCCCCTTATGTATTATACATGGAGATCATATCCCCCCTTATGTATTATACATGGAGATCATATCCCCCCTTATGTATTATACATGGAGATCATATCCCCCCTTATGTATTATACATGGAGATCATATCCCCCTTATGTATTATACATGGAGATCATATCCCCCCTTATGTATTATACATGGAGCTCATATCCCCCCTTATGTACTATACATGGAGATCATATCCCCCCTTATGTATTATACATGGTGATCATATCCCCCCTTATGTATTATACATGGTGATCATATCCCCCCTTATGTATTATACATGGAGATCATATCCCCCCTTATGTATTATACATGGAGATCATATCCCCCTTATGTATTATACATGGTGATCATATCCCCCCTTATGTATTATACATGGAGATCATATCCCCCTTATGTATTATACATGGTGATCATATCCCCCTTATGTATTATACATGGAGATCATATCCCCCCTTATGTATTATACATGGAGATCATATCCCCCCTTATGTATTATACATGGAGATCATACCCCCCTTATGTATTATACATGGAGATCATATCCCCCCTCATGTATTATACATGGAGATCATATCCCCCTTATGTATTATACATGGAGATCATATCCCCCCTTATGTATTATACATGGAGATCATATCCCCCTTATGTATTATACATGGAGATTATATCCCCCCTTATGTATTATACATAGATATCATATCCCCCCTTATGTATTATACATGGAGATCGTCTGTCTAGTAAAAGTTATTTGGATGTCTCTACAGCTGCCTGAACCCTTTTATGGTACTGAGAAGGACCACCCCCCTGCCGCCACCTGTGATGGTTCCTGGGCTCTTCTGTACCTTCAGGGAGCCCAGGACTATGGTAAACAGCTGGGGCAGCTTCAAACAGAGGAGATGGAGGAACATTCACTCCCTAGTCTCCTCTGTGCCTAATTAAGCCAGAAGTGATAATACTTTTGTCAATTCTGTTTTCAGAGCACTTATTCCCCAGCTGTTACAGCCAGGGAAAAGGCCAAACAAGCACAATATGTGCATGTTTATCTGCTTTGAAGGGCAGGGGAGATATTAAGGGTCTAATAGATCCCTGATGTCTCCATAAACAGCACTTGTCAGCTGTCCAAAACTATCACATAAGAGGCTTGTTAGCCCCCTTGTGATAGCAATAAAGTTGAAATAAAAAAATGTAAAAACATAAAAAATATAAATTTCTATAAAATAGTCAAAAATAATTTGAAACCACCTTTGCCCCCCAACACATACACACAAATGCAAACATACACAGGTCCCGCAAACATAAACAGTGATTGCACCACACACGTGAGGTATCGCGAACGTCAGAGTGAGAGCAGTAATTCCAGGGCCATAAGTCATGATCAACTGTAAAATGATAACCTGTAATGTTTTTTAAAGCATCACCTGTGAAAAATTTTAGGTACTCTAGTTTGTCACCATTTTTAGGGTGCACGCAATCTTGAGTCTTGACATTTTTGGTATCCATTTACTCGCAGCATCATCTTTAATATTTAACCAAAAAATTAACTTTGTTTCCTGAAAATGTGCATTTGATAAATGGCTGCACAAATATGTGACATACAGGGGCGGACTGACAACTCATGGGGCCCCCGGGCAATAGGGGATCATGGGGCCCCTGTGTCCTTGCTCAAACTCAAAAAAGCCTATGAAAAAGGTACCAGGGGCATCTCATGGTGCCCCCTAATGACCCCGGGCCCTCGGTCAGTGCCCGAGTTTCCAAATGGTCAGTCCGCCCCTGGTGCAATGACCACCATTTTATTCTCCATGGCCTCTGCTTTCAGAAAATATATAATGTTTGGGGGTTCTATGTAGTTTTCCAGCACAAAATGCAGATGTTAACCTGTGCGAACACTAGACCCAGCACCACCAGTTCAATCACAATACGTGGTATCAAAACGAATATCCCTTTTCTTCCATCACTACATTGGCCAAAAGTTGAGGCAACATGCCGGGAAGGCCCCGCCCTGACGAAGTCTCCACCCTGGACGTGACCCACATGGGGGAGAAGCCTAAGGCAGGATGTCATCCTGTGGCCATCTTGCCATCCCAGCATGTTGCCGGTGTGTGTTACATGCTCTCACCAGCACTGGTATCAAGTACATGGTGAAGACTGGAATGTTATGAAGGCCTCTCTTGTACCTCCCGCCCAACACTTCTGAAGATGGAGACAGAGAGTGTGAGGGCAAAGAATGGCATGGGTGCTGGAGTAGCTGGCTGGTGGTGTTGACTCTGTAGGTGGAGCTGGTAGTCTCAGTCCTCAGAATAGGACACAGGAGCAGTTTGGCACCAGAGCATAAGGCAGAAGCAGGACCAGGAGACAGACAACATTCAGCAGTCAGCAACAACCAGGCAGCAAGGGACTGAATTGGCAGGCAGAGCAAGTCCAGGAAGCAGGCCAAGGTCAGTAACAGCCGGGCAAAGCGGTACAAATACAGCAGGCAAAGGCAAGTCCAGTAAATAGGCCAAGGTCAGAGTAATCAGGTGAACAGATTTCAGGCAGGAGCAGAAGCAAAGTCCAAGGGCAAGCCAAGTCATACACAGATAAGCAGGTAGAGCAAATTAGATCACAGGAACAAGCAGAAGACCATTCAGCAACTGCTCATAAGGACATACCAGCTTAAATAGGCCATTGGGCGCCAAGCGTGAATGCTAATTGGAATGTCCGCATGCCCATTTGTGCGCGCGATGAACTGGAACAGCACGTTTATTGCTTCTGCTCTCAGAAGTATGTACACACGAGCAATGCCTATGGCTAGGAGCATAAGCCTGTACTGGTTTTCTGGTGCTAGGAATTCGGTTTCCCTTACAACTGGTTTAAGTACCATACATTGTGAGTCTGATGCTAATAAATTGGGATCAGGGGTGGACTGACAACTCATGGGGCCCTCTGGCAATAGGGGATCATGGGGCCCCTGTGTCCTTGCCCAAACTCAAAAAATCCTATAAAAAAGGTACCAGGGGCATCTCATGGGGCCCCCTACTGACCCTGGGCCCTCGGGCAGTGCCCGAGTTTCCAAATGGTCAGCCCGCCCCTGATTGGGATCCATACAAAGAGCACTAGATTCTACATTTTGTTTTTGCATATATATCCTTGCCATTGAGTGTTCCATTGAATGGGGGAAGAAACTTTTGTCATGTACATCTAGGATTATATTATTCCAAGAGGGATAAAATGTTTTATGACCTGACTGGTAATACAGGGGTCATATACATGAGGTGAGCGGCCATCTGTTAATTGGTGGTGGAAGCACAAAGAGCACTGGAATCAATGCTCTATGGATGTCACTTTTTAGTTACACACGGTGTGAATATTTCTTGGACATTCTAATCTATTTGGGTTGTGCTACACAATTTTGTTTTTGTAATTTTGGAAAGTGGTGTAAATCTACTTTGAAGTGTACAGCTTGCAATTTATAGATTATACATTATTTCTTGGAAATTTATTTCACTTACATTTTTACTTTTGCTGTTTGGATGCTCTGATTGATTTATTTATATTTTATATGTCCGTACTTGCAGTTTTTAAAAAGAGTCAAAGCATGGGAATATGTATTTAATTTCAAGAAATATAGTATTTCTTTCTACTGTGGCCAGATACTTTACTTGGCAAATGTAAATTTAGTAGTTTAAATACAATTGTAACCCTTCCAAAAGTGAAAGAATTTACATGTTCTTTTTTTTAATCTAATAATCCAAACCAGACTTTCTCAAACGTTTTACCCCAAAAGAACTCCTGCAATAATTTTAAAGTCTTAGCGTTGCGGACTGACCATTTGGAAACTCGGGCACTGCCCGAGGGCCCAGGGTCAGTAGGGGGCCCCATGAGATGCCCCTGGTACCTTTTTCATAGTCTTTTTTGAGTTTGAGCAAGGACACAGGGGCCCCATGATCCCCTATTGCCCGGGGGCCCCATGAGTTGTCAGTCCGCCCCTGGGTCTTAGGGAACCTCTACTGACATTAGTTAATTGGTGCTCATTGGGAAAATGCTCCTTACATTGGTGGTGGTGAATGGGAAGAATGCTCCCCTTACAGTGGTTGTAAAAATATCACTTTTACAGTCACGGTTCTGGCTCTGCCAAGTGGTATTGGCCCTAGAACTATGCAGGCACCAAAACATGGGTGATCAGTTAACCATAGCTTAAGGAACCCCTAGCCACCCCAGGAGGAACCCAAAGGTTCCACGGAGCCCTGGTTGAGAATGATTGGTCTAAACCCATCCCTAGGAATCTTTGAGGACTAACTATTTTTGATATGGTTTATTCCTTTAGGAATGTTGGCCTTAAGCTGAACTAAGGGATAAGAAATATTATCTAAATCCATTTTTCGTGTGTCTTATTCCTTGAATCTTTGTGTGCTTTGTGCATTTTTTCCAGATCTGTGCAGTAATTCAGTGTGAGACTTTTCCTGTAATATAGACCGCTCACTACTGCTCTCTTTCCTTGTGCAAGGTGACTGGTCTTGTCTCTGCCCCCCTCCTTTAGTTTTCTTCAGGCAGCCTGTAGTGGGTGGAGCCTGCAGGGTCCCTCCCACAGTTTTGCTCTCTGTACAGTCTATGAATGGCACAGTGATGATGTCACCACCACTTTTACAAAGTAATAACAGAACCTGAAAAGGCATTTGCAGCATGGAAGGGCAATGCTGAGAATTTTTCTTTGTTGTTGTCTGACATGTGTCGCCCTTCCATGTGCTCCTTGCTGCAAAGACCAGTTATAGATTGGGGCTGTTGCCGTTTGTTTCTACTATTGATATATTGGTGAGGGGACGCACTGGACACCTTTGCTGCCATTGTGCTATATGCTGCATGTCCAGTGCCTCCCTGTGCCTTTAAGGCTCCCTCCAGGCTTACCTGCTCCCAATTTATCCATTATTACGCATGTCCTTCTACTATGGAGGCTCTCAAAATTTATAGAGTTAGGAACTGCAGAATACTGGGCTGCCATAAAGTGGCTCTGCAGATTACACATATATTTTCAAATGTGTGCAAACTAAACCTCTGTTTTTAATGTGAACTGTTAGACAGGACAATTTGGTTGGTTGCAGGCTGGTTGGTAAGTTGAGCTGGGAATTTTTCGTTGTTGTTGTTTGACATGTGTCACCCTTCGAAGTGCTCCTTGCTGTAAAGGCCGATTATAGGTTGGGGCATTTGCTGTTTGTTTGTATTGTTCAATTACTAAAGCTGGAGAGTGCAAAATCAGGCTCACTTCTGCAGAGAAACCAATCAACTTCCAGGTTTTATTGCCAAAGCATAATTGAAGAAGTTGAAGTTAGAAGCTGATTGGTTACCATGAAAATCTGTACCAGATTCTCAGGGAACCAGTTTTAGTAAATCTACCCCACAGTATCTCTTGTGACAATCAAGAACAGGCACTGAGATTTACATCTCTGAGCTGACATCTCAGTCCAGAAAATAGATGGCAACCCTGAGTGATGCCTAAACTAAGATGGTGCTGTTCTTATGAAGGCATTTCCAGGGGAAGAACTATGATCTCTATGAGAAGTAACAAATGCCTGTAAGTGTTACATTTACATTGCTTATCATTTAGGCGGGTAAGATGAAAATACACTATATTGCCAAAGGTATTGGGACATCCATCCAAGTCATTGGATTCAGTGTTCCAATCACCTTCATGGCCACAGGTGTATAAAGTTGAGCCCCTAGGCATGCAGACGGCTTCTAAAAACATTTGTGAAAGAATGGGTCACTCTCAGGAGCTCAGCGAATTCAAGCGTGGTCCCGTGATAGGTGGCCACCTGTGCAATAAGTCCATCCATGACATTTCCTGGCTACTAAATATTCCACGCTCAACTGTTAGTGGGATTATAACAAAGTGGAAGCAACTGGGAACAACAGCAACTCAGCCATGAAGTGGTAGGCTATGTCACATGACAGAGCGGGGTCAGCACATGCTGAAGCACACAGTGCACAGAAGTCGCCAACTGTCTGCAGAGTCAATAGCTAAAGACCTGCAAACTTCATGTGGCCTTCAGATTAGCACAACAACAGTGTGTAGAGAGCTTCATGGAACGGGCTTCCATGGCCGAGCAGCTGCATCCAAGCCTTACTTGACCAAGTGCAATGCAAAGCGTCAGATGCAGTGGTGTAAAGCACGCCGCCAATGGACTCTAGAGCAGTGAAGACATTTTCTATGGAGTGAAAAATCACGCTTCTCTGTCTGGCTATCCAATGGACGTGTCTGGGTTTGACAGTTGCTAGGAGAATGGTACTTGCCTGACTGCATTGTGCCAAGTGTAAAGTTTGGTGGAGGGAGGATTATGGTGTGGGGTTGTTTTTCAGGGATTGGGCTTGGTTCCTTATTTCCAGTGAAGGGAACTCTTAAGGCGTCAGCATACCAAGACATTTTCGACAATTTCATGCTCCCAACTTTGTGGGAACAGTTTTGGGATGGCCCCTTCCTGTTCCAACATGACTGCACACCAGTGCACAAAGCAAGGTCCATAAAGACATGGATGAGTCAGTTTGGGGTGGAGGAACTTGACTGGCCTGCACAGAGTCCTGACCTCAACCCCATAGAACACCTTTGGGATGAGTTAGAGCAGAGACTGCGAGCCAGGCCTCCTCCCCCGACATCAGTGCCTGACCTCACAAATGTGCTTCTGGAAGAATGGTCCAACCTTCCCATAGACACCCTCCTAAACCTTGTGGACGGCCTTCCCAGAAGAGTTGAAGCTGTTATAGCTGCAAAGGGCGGGGCCAACTCAATAGTGAACCCTACAGACTACGACTGGGATGCCGCTACTTTTGGCAATATAGTGTATATCTTGTACCAGGTGTTCTTTAAAAGCAATGTCTCTGGGCATCAACAATTTACACTGCAACACAGTCTATGCCTCCAAATGAAGAAGTAATAAAATATTAAAGATTATATAAATAAATAGAAGTTTGGAGTAATAGCGAAAGAGGAATAAAAAAAAAAATTCAAAGCTGTAATCTAGTATTTAGATTTATAGTATCCTGTATAATGATGATTAAAGCAACAGGTGGGACTTCATGTCTGGAGATGAAAGAATATGTGCATTGTGATGGAGAAAACGAAGATGAAATATTAATATTATTTACTTTCATGAGCCTACTGAGAAATCTAAGGAAAGAAGAAAAGGGTGATTGTACAATATGTTTTATGCTGTAATATTGGAAAGGTTGAAGCATGATATTAATATAGTGGTGGAGAAACAATGCAAACACAGAGCAAGAGATAGCGTGCAGGCCAACAATAGGGTAAGTAATGTGTATAAAGAAAATAATAATACACACTGATCAATAATAGGGTAAGACATTCTGCATATGAAAGTATAATGACTGCAGACTAACAGTAGTGTATTTCAGTATGAAAAAAAATAATAATAACTACAGATCAACAATAAGGTAGACCAATCAAAAGAAAGTAATAATACATGTAGCACCCACCCAACATAGAATGGCAAGTACATTTAGTTTTTGGGTCCTTCTGCAATCATGAGAGCAGTGATTGTTTGTCCTGGTCTGTTCAGGGTTTTGCAGACTGAAAGTTTGATTGCTTTCCCCTGCCTCTGGAAGAAGATTCCAGAGCTTAAAGTGTTACTAAACCCACAACAGTACAATCAGTCTGTAGATGCAGTAAAGCATGCTTGTTATACTCACTGTGGAACCTAAGGGGTTAATCCTCTGCATTGTGTATAAAGGCTGCTTAATCCTGTCTTCTCTAATCTTCCTCTTCTTTCGCTGTCCCCAATCCATCAGATATAGTGTGGGGCAGCAGTGGCAAGTCTGCACAAGCTCTGTTTTTGGGAGAGTGCATGTAATCAGCACAGGGAACATCAGCGCTGTTCAGACCCAGGGTCAGGGTTCCTGCAGCCTCATAGGACAGTCAGAGGACAATGAAAACTCCTCCTACAAGATTAACCAGTGCTTGGCTGGACACTGATGAAAGTCACAAGCCTGCTATATACTGCCGATGAGGAAAGTTATTTAGCAGTTTATATTTACTAAAATAATTGCATTTCCATGTTCTGTGTACTGTGGGAGAGCAGATTAAGTGAATGCAGGGTCCGGGGAGACCGGATATAGTGAATGCAGGGTCCGGGGAGACCAGATATAGTGAATGCAGGGTCCAGGGAGAACGGATATAGTGAATGCAGGGTCTGGGGAGACCACATATAGTGAATGCAGGGTCTGGGGAGACCGGATATAGGGAATGCAGGGTCTGGGGAGACCAGATATAGTGAATGCAGGGTCCAGGGAGAACGGATATAGTGAATGCAGGGTCCAGGGAGAACGGATATAGTGAATGCAGAGTCCGGGGAGACCAGATATAGTGAATGCAGGGTCTGGGGAGATCAGACATAGTGAATGCAGGGTCCAGGGAGACCAGATATAGTGAATGCAGGGTCCGGGGAGAACGGATATAGTGAATGCAGGGTCCGGGGAGATCAGATATAGTGAATGCAAGGTCCAGGGAGACCAGATATAGTGAATGCAGGGTCCGGGGAGACCGGATATAGTGAATGCAGGGTCCGGGGAGACCAGATATAGTGAATGCAGGGTCCGGGGAGACCAGATATAGTGAATGCAGGGTCCGGGGAGACCGGATATAGTGAATGCAGGGTCCGGGGAGACCAGATATAGTGCATGCAGGGTCCGGGGAGACCAGATATAGTGAATGCAGGTTCTGGGGAGAATGGATATAGTGAATGCAGGGTTCGGAAGACCAGATATAGTGAATGCAGGGTCCGGGGAGACCAGATAAAGTGAATGCAGAGTCTGGGGAGACCAGATATAGTGAATGCTAGGTCCTGGGAGACCGGATATAGTGAATGCAGGGTCCTGGGAGACCGGATATAGTGAATGCAGGGTCCTGGGAGAGCAGATATAGTGAATGCAGGGTCCTGGGATACCAGATATAGTGAATGCAGGGTTCAGAGAGACCAGATATAGTGAATGCAGGGTCCTGGGTTTAGTAACATTTCAGGGAGGGGGTAGAAGCCCCCAAAATGGTTTGGCAATTAACTTTGCTACATGTTTTGAATAAAACCTCCTGTTTGAATTTCAAACGTTCAGTGTGGCGCTCCAATCTTTTTTTGATCCAACCAATATGCTTACTTCCCGAGGAGTTCCATGGAGGTCCCTTGGTGCATGCTAGCAGCCCACACATCACCCAGATGCCCTATCAGAATAATATTGGTGGAGTTTTTTTGATATTACCAATCATACAGTATGTACCAAGTAACATCCACCTAGGATTCCAGTGCCATCAAATTTCACTGCCTAAGCTTCCTCTACAAATAGTAGACGTTACTCCAATCAGTAAAATCTCATATAATCTTTAATTTGTTCAAAATTTCAAAATTCATTTTTAATATTCTTAAATCTGCCGCTTTGATTAAAATAATCCCTGGTGATCCAGCTATGAAAGTCCTTGTTATCTTGTAAAGAAGAGCTCTCCAATCTGTTCTTGTACCAATCAGTTCTCCGATATAAAAATGTCGCCTGCACCTTATAAATGGAATATCTAAGTCCATATAGCTTTTTGTTAAAGTACAAGAGGGCAGCATCAAGTTAAAACATAAAATCCTCCATATCAAATAGTGACGTTTGATAATTCACATTGGAAGAAGAGCCTGTTTGATGGCTCAAAAACATCACTCTTATATGGAATATTTTATGCTTTAAAGCAGGGGTCTCCAAACTTTTAAAATAAACGGCCCGTTTAAGGTCCTTTAAGGGGGATGGACTGTGGCAAGTAAGCGTACAAAATGCTCTGGCATCAGTAAAAGTAAACTATGTCCCATCATTGATGTCAGTGGGAGGAATAATGCCCTATCATTGGTATCAGTGGGAGGAATAGTGCCCCATCATTGGTGTCAGTGGGAGGAACAGTGCCCCATCATTGGTGTCAGTGGGAGGAATAGTGCCCCATCATTGGTATCAGTGGGAGGAATAGTGCCCCATCATTGGTGTCAGTGGGAGGAATAGTGCCCTATCATTGGTGTCAGTGGGAGGAATAGTGCCCTATCATTGGTGTCAGTGGGAGGAATAGTGCCCCATCATTGGTATCAGTGGGAGGAATAGTGCCCTATCATTGGTGTCAGTGGGAGGAATAGTATTCTATTGTTGGTATCAGTAACAGGAATTATGCCCCATTGTTGGTGTCAGTGGATGCAATAGTACCTTGTATAGGTGGGGAGGAATAGTGCACCAAGGGCCAGATAAAGGCAAGCAAAGGGCCGCAGTTTGGAGACCACTGCTTTAAAGTAAAACTAAAGCCAAAACTTTTTTGGGATTATAACCCCTGTCAGTTTTTTTTGCCACCTGTGTCCCATTGCAAATATTTTCCTTCACTTCCTATCCCATTGTCATAACAGGTGTATAGGGATAAAAGTGATCCTTACTATATCCTACATCATAACAATATATTATAACAAAATAACAGTAATAAGAGTGTTCAAATAAGTTAATATATATATGAGTGTCTTAGAGTAAGGCCCATTGCATTAGAAATGGCTATTATTACTAGGCGTATATAGATATATTAAATTTTATTCTAATATATATATATATATATATATATATATATATGTATATATTGTATTCAGTTGTTTTTGTGTATTCAGCTACATTTGACATGTGTTGATCCACTGTGCACCATTGCGTGTGCAGAGTATTAATGCACCATACTCTGCTAGTCATTTCTATCCTGCTCCATTGCCATCCAAGTGACCACTCAGGAATTAAGGGATGATTTCCCCAACTGGCATAGAGTCAATTTATTTCACCTCTATACTGGAATCCACCATACTATTAGAATTGTGCTGCAATAACTCTCATCTGGTGTACAACACGGATAAGATATGCCGCCAGCACACCAACAAGCTTGTTTCGAAGTGCAAGGCTCTTTATTCTTGCATGACCACACAACCTTGCATGACCATGTTTCAGGGCCAGGCAGGGACCCTTTCTCAGGCATACAATCACCAAAATGTTGCTTTTCTATTGGATCTTACAAGAATAAAGAGCTTTGGACTTTGAAACCAGATTTTTGATGTGCTGGCAACATATCCTATCCATTACAACAATGGGGAAACAGACAGCAACAAAAAACAGACTCCTTCACCCTTCAGTTTGACTTGGCAACATGGGAAAAAATGTGTACTTTAAGGTGTGTTGCTACAGCATCTGTGTACTTACATATCTTAAATCCGGTCCAGCAGCTCTGGTTCCCCTGTGTCAGAAGCTGCTGTAGGGGAGAGGAGTCAGGGAACAGATGCTGCAGGGGATAGGAATCAGTGATCAGCTGTTTTGGGAAAGAGGAGTCAGTGATCAGCTGCTGTAGAGGAAAGGAGTCAGTAAGTAGCTGCTGCAGGGGAGAGGGGTCAGTGATCAGCTGTGGCACGAGAGAGGAATCACTGATCAGTTTCTGTAAGAGAGAGGTGTCAATGAGCAGCTGCTGCAGGGGAGAGGAGTCAGTGAACAGCTATTGCAGGGGAGAGGAGTAAGTGACCAACTTCTTCAGGGAAAGGAGTCAGTGAGCAACTCCTGCATGAGAGAGGAATAAATGATCAGCTGTTATGGGGGAGAGGATTCAGTGAGCAGATGCTGCAGGAGAGAGGACTTGGTGATCAGCTTCTGCATGGGAGAGGAGTCAGTGAGCGGCTGCTGCAGGGGAGAGGAGTCAGTGAGCAGCTTCTGCAGGGGACAGGAGTCAGTGAGCAGCTGCTACAGAGGAGAGGAGTCAGTGAGCAGATTCTACAGGGGAGAGGTGTCAATAAGCAGCTGCTGCAGGGGAGAGGAATCAGTGAGCAGCTGATGGTGGGGAGAGGAGTCAGTGAGCAGCTGCTGAAGGGGAAAAGAATCAGTGAGCAACTGCTGCAAGGGAAAGGAGTCAGTGAGCAGCTGCTGCAGGGGAAAGGAGTCAGTGAGCAGCTGCTGCAGGGGAAAGGAGTCAGTGAGCAGCTGCTGAAGGGGAAAAGAATCAGTGAGCAACAGCTGCAAGGGAAAGGAGTCAGTGAGCAGCTGCTGCAGGAGAAAGTAGTCAGTGAGCAGCTGCTGCAGGGGAAAGGAGTCAGTGAGCAGCTGATGCAGGGGAGAGGAGTCACTGATCAGCTTCTGCATGGGAGAGGAGTCAGTGAGCAGCTGCTGAAGGAGAGAGGAGTCAGTGAGCAGCTGCTGAAGGGGAGAGGAGTCAGTGAGCTGCTGCTGCAGGTGAGAGGAGTCAATAAGCAGCTGTTGCAGGGGTGAGGAATCAGTGAGCAGCTAATGAAGGGGAAAGGAATCAGTGAGCAGCTTCTGCAGGGGAAAGGAGCCAGTGAGCAGCTGCTGCAGGGGAAAGGAGACAGTGAGCAGCTTCTGAAGCTGAGAGGAGTCAGTGAGCAGCTGCTGCAGGGGAGAGGAGTCAGTGATCAGCTGCTGCTGCAGAACAGAGGTGTCAGTGAACAGCTGCTGGAGGGGAGAGGAGAGAGCACTGACAACAGCTGGACCAGTGGAGACAGAACTGCAGAAGCATGTGCCCTGAACAGACTAAAAAAAAAGGTAAATACACAGATATTTTTATACGAGGTATGCAGGATAGATAAGAAGAAGGAGGAAGGAACATTTTTAAGCCCAGTTAGGGTTGGATTGTTCTGCCACTTTAAGTATGTACAGTATAAGCCCACAGAGGTGTTATCAAAATTTTTTTAATTTAAATTAAGCTATAAGTAAAGTTTTCGGCTGAAGTTGCAGTGAAAAGTAACTCTGTCAGTTGAATGGAAGACTTGCAAGGCAGACTAAGCTGAAATTTTGGGTGGGAGGGCTTGGACTGCAGCCAAGGTTCTCATAACCCCCTCCAGGGCCCAACACCTTATTTCTGCTAAAAAAGAATACGGGTCGTTCATGCCGCAAGTGGAAATAATAATTAGCCTTCATGTAGTTCTACATGCCCCCAAACGAATGGAGGATCCATTATTTTGCAGACTGCAGGAGTTTATAGCGAGCAACAGATTTGCATGGCGATGTCTGGCGGTAAAGTGCGATATGAATAATATCTATAGCGGGTTGATGTAAAATTGCCGTGTACAGCACTGTAATGGCTGCATAAGAAAAGCTGGGAGAGAGCAGTTCAAGGCTAATGACCCATTTTAGCTGGCACATTCACTGCAAGTTCTGAATATGAATTACAGTCGTATTAAGACTGCAGCAAAGACCTTGTAAAGAGTGAAGGATTCGGCTTCTTATAGAATTATACAAACTTGCATTACTTAAATTGTTATTTAGCCATCCCCTCAAACATAAGTCTTATGGTGCTGCAGGTATACGCCAGACTTAGGAAACAAACAAGAATTCTTCTTCTCTTTTATTAACATATGATTATCCTGAAGAACGCTTCCCAATAGAAATTCACTGAGTCCGTGTTTATACACGCAAAAGAATTAACAATATGTTCATATAGCCAATGAAACAAAATAGTAATTATTTTTACTATCTTGTGAAGAGCGATTAAAGCCCTATGAAATACGAAAGAGTATTTTACTGCATGGTGCTTTTCCTGTGCTTCCATTAAAGTCTATAGGACTAAAACACATGATTCTGTCCCAAAGAAGCGCATATACTTTTTCAAGCTTCATAAGCCAGGCAACAAGTTACTCAACGCTCAAGCATGCATGGGCCCATTGAGAATTTTTTATTATTATTATTATACAGTGTAACGGAACCGGTACCCGACCGCACTTGGGTATATTCCGTGATCCCGCAGCTTCACCTGTCCGTACACCATCCACGGACCACACCCTTGAAATCCCTCAGGAAATAGACAGCACCCAGCTCTTAAGACAGAAAGCCAACTCTTTATTTTAACACAAAACACAGAATATATACAGGGGGCGGGGAAACACAACCAGGAACAGGATATACATCATCAGCCCGCCCTATCAGTGGGAAGGGGTACAGGGAACCACCCCAACCAACCCAAGACACAGAACAATGGGATGCAGCCATGCGGCAAAGGACATTGACCAACCCCCACACCAATACACAAACAGTACATCCCATAATAGTTTGCTGGACAGGAAGGCACAGCACAATGGGGGGGAGAACATGGCAAACAAACAATGAACAGCCATGTGGCCTAGACAAAGGACAACACACAAATGCACAATACTGGAACATTCACATGTACACCCTGTACCCTTAAACAGGCACAGGGTGGGTTAAACATAATGATTTGGGGAGATGATACAGGGGTCCCCCCACCCCCAAAAGTCGCTCCCGTCACATACAGTATTTATAAAGCGCCAATAGTTTGCTCAGCACTGTACATTACAGAGGGGGACAGAACATGCGACAGAACAACAACAATACAATGCAAAACATGAGGGGATTGAGGACCCTGCTCTTTCGAGCTTACAATCTAGGAGATAATGGTTTCTTCAACCTGAGTGGTGACGCACTTTGGTAATCTGGTGGCAAATGCTCAGATGTGAATGGGGAAGGGGGATGTAAACCTTTTTTAGATTAACATATTATTGGCTGTTTGTGCTATATGGTTACATAGTTAGTCTGGCTGAAAAAGACAAAAGTCCATCCAGTTCAACCATTAAAAAAAAATTATAATCCTACACCCACAGTTGATCCAGAAGAAGGCAAAAAAACCCAGCAACGCATGAACTAATCTGCTCCTGTAGGGGAAAAAATTCCTTCCTGATCCCCCAAGAGGCAATCGGATATTCCCTGGATCAACTTTACCTATAAATGTTAGTAACCAGTTATATTCTGTATCTAAGAAAGAATCCAGGACTTTTTTTAAAGCAATCCACTGAGCTGGCCAGAACCAACTCTTGAGGGAGTCTATTCCACATTTTCACAGCTCTCACTGTGAAGAAACCTTTCCGTGTTTGAAGATTACATTTCTATTCCTCCAGTAAAGAGTGCCCCCTTGTCCTCTGTGATGACCTCAGGGTGAATAACTCTACACAGAGTTCACTATATGAACCACTGATGTATTTATACATGGAGATCATATCCCCCCCCTTATGTATTATACATGGAGATCATATCCCCCCTTATGTATTATACATGGTGATCATACCCCCCTTATGTATTATACATGGTGATCATATCCCCCTTATGTATTATTATACATGGAGATCATATCCTCCCTTATGAATTATACATGGTGATCATATCCCCCCCTTATGTATTATACATGGAGATCATATCCCCCCCTTATGTATTATACATGGTGATCATATCCCCCCCTTATGTATTATACATGGAGATCATATCCCCCCTTATGAATTATACATGGAGATCATATCCCCCTTATGTATTATACATGGAGATCATATCCCCCCTTATGTATTATACATGGAGATCATATCCCCCCTTATGTATTATACATGGAGATCATATCCCCCTTATGTATTATACATGGAGATCATATCCCCCCTTATGTATTATACATGGAGATCATATCCCCCCTTATGTATTATACATGAAGATCATATCCCCCCTTATGTATTATACATGGTGATCATATCCCCCTTATGTATTATACATGGAGATCATATCCCCCTTATGTATTATACATGGAGATCATATCCCCCTTATGTATTATACATGGTGATCATATCCCCCCTTATGTATTATACATGGAGATCATATCCCCCCTTATGTATTATACATGGAGATCATATCCCCCTTATGTATTATACATGGAGATCATATCCCCCCTTATGTATTATACATGGAGATCATATCCCCCCTTATGTATTATACATGAAGATCATATCCCCCCTTATGTATTATACATGGTGATCATATCCCCCTTAGGTATTATACATGGAGATCATATCCCCCCTTATGTATTATACATGGAGATCATATCCCCCGTATGTATTGTACATGGAGATCATATCCCCCTTATGTATTATACATGGAGATCATATCCCCCCTTATGTATTATACATGGAGATCATATCCCCCCTTATGTATTATGCATGGTGATCATATCCCCCCTTATGTATTATACATGGAGATCATATCCCCCTTATGTATTATACATGGAGATCATATCCCCCTTATGTATTATACATGGAGATCATATCCCCCCTTATGTATTATACATGGTGATCATATCCCCCCTTATGTATTATACATGGAGATCATACCCCCCTTATGTATTATACATGGAGATCATATCCCCCCCGTATGTATTATACATGGAGATCATATTCCCCCTTAATCTCCTCTTCTCAAGAGAGAATACATTCAGTTCCTCTAATCTTTCCTCATAGCTGATCTCCTCCATGCCTCTTATCAGTTTGGTTGCCCTTCTCTGTACTTTCTCCAGTTCCCCAATGTTCTTTTTGTGAATTGGTGCCCAAAACTGAACTGCATATTCCAGATGAGGTATTACTAATGATTTGTACCGGGGGAAATGATATCTCTCTCTGGAGTCTATACCTTACCTAATAGAAGAGAGGATTTTGCTCGCTTTAGAAACCGCAGCTTGGCATTGCATGCTTTCCATCATTTATTTGAAACTTGCATCTTGTTAATTTCTCCCCCCCACTCTAACTACGTAGAAATTGCCATATCTAAACTTCAGCTTTAAAGAGTTAGCTCACCTTTTCTAAAACAAAATGAAACGGTGAACTTGTGGGCAGGTGCAGTCTTATTTCTCCACTGCAGATGGCGCTCAAACTGCAGCGGCATTGCAGAGGGAGAGGAAGTCAGGGGGAACTCAGTCCTCTATGGTTTCTTGGGCCACTGGGAAGCGATCCGGTTGGATGGTGCTACTCTGGAAGCCACTTTGGCTCTATTTAAGATCCTGACTCCCAGGCTTGGCATGCATTTTGCGAGTGGCCAGTGTAGGGACAAGTTACCCGTCAGGGAGCGTGAATAGCGCTTGGGAAAGGTTCCAGATGAGTAGAGACAGGATAGAGACATGCTAACCTTCCTGGGAATCCTCCCTATTGGGCTCAGACTGCCCAGGCCGCATTCTGCCCTCAGAAAAAGACGCTGTTGGTGCCTCAGAACCTGTTCCACGCTACTTTATTGCACAGAACTGTGAGTGTTCCCAGTTGGGAGCCTTCCTCGTGGGCTGTTTGTATCTTTGAACCATTCCTTCCATACAATTTTTGTTAATTGTACCTGGACTCAGTGTGTTCACTGCCGAGGCACCATGCTGCAGCCACTCACAAACTAACACCGTATACCCTTCCCACCCCTTCCCTGTCCCCATTGTACTTACCTCCGGGAATGATGAGCTGTCAGTGCCCTCACAGCCAGTGTAGCAGTCTAGGAAGTTGAAATCCCAGCTCTTCTCCTTGTTCTTTCTGTAGCATTTCTCTATGCTGGCACTGACCAATCAAAATCACTCTGATGCATCCCGAAAGTAATGCAGAAAGAAGAGAGAGAAGAGCAAGGATTTCAAATCCCTGTACTACTGCACTTGCTGTGAAGGCACTGACAGCTCATCACCCACGAAGGTCAGTACAGTGGGGACTGGGAGGGGGGAGGCTGTAGGGTGTTAGTTTACCTTTAGATTTTTTCTGAAAAGGTGAACTTACTCTTATACTTACATATTCATTAAAAGCAGTTAAAAATCTTAAAACAAGCCTACACTGATCTCCCTAGCTACATGTGCTGTGGAATAATTGATTCTCAAAGAATCCATTTCTAACAGCTTGCAGCACCTATTGTTATTTTCTATTAGAATGTTACCAGGGTGCCTAGTTTCTGCTGCCATAGACAATAAGGGGCAAGGATTTAAAATATTATTGGATGTCCTCCAGTTCCAATATGTAAGAAGTATTAAGGGTGCCACACCAATGGTTATAGAGCTCAAAATGTTATTTTATTACATGATTAATGAAATCAAACAGTCAAGTTGTTACGAGAGTAATGCGCATGCCTTGTGGCCATGACCTCCATCACCACAGATGGATCACCATCATTCACATTCTCAGACTTCTCCAGATCTACCCACTATACCAGTGGTCTGCAAACTGTGGCCCGGGGGCCAGATGTGTCCCTTTGCTTGCCTTTATCTGGCCCTTGGGGCACCATTCTATCCACTGACTTTGACAGGGCATTATTCTTCCCACTGATACAAACAATGTGGCACTATTCCTTCCACCAACAACAATGTTGGGGCATTAGTCCTTCCACTGATACCGGCAATGGGGCGCTATGCCTCCTTCTGCAACTAATGATGGGGCACTATTTCTCCCATTGACATCAATGGTCGGGCACTATTCCTCCCATTGACATCAATGGTGGGGCACTATTCCTCCCACTGGCACTATAATGCACTGACACCATAATGTACAGAGTGCAGGGTTCAGGGATGCGTTACATACAGAGTGCAGGATTCAGGGATGCGGTACATACAGTGTGCAGGATTCAGGGATGCGTTACATACAGAGTGCAGGATTCAGGGATGCGTTACATACAGAGTGCAGGATTCAGGGATGCGTTACATACAGAGTGCAGGATTCAGGGATGCGTTACATACAGAGTGCAGGGTTCAGGAATGCTTTACGCACAGAGTGCAGGATTCAGGAATACTTTACGTACAGAGTGCAGGGTTCAGGAATGCTTTACGTACAGAGTGCAGGATTCAGGAATGCTTTACGTACAGAGCGCAGGGTTCAGGAATGCTTTACGTACAGAGTGCAGGGTTCAGGAATGCTTTACGTACAGAGTGCAGGATTCAGGGATGCGTTACATACAGAGTGCAGGATTCAGGGATGCATTACGTACAGAGTGCAGGATTCAGGGATGCATCACATACAGAGTGCAGGATTCAGGGACTTGGTACGTACAGCGTGCAGGGTTCAGGAATGCTTTACGTACAGAGTGCAGGGTTCAGGAATGCTTTACGTACAGAGTGCAGGGTTCAGGAATGCTTTACGCACAGAGTGCAGGGTTCAGGAATGCTTTACGCACAGAGTGCAGGGTTCAGGAATGCTTTACGCACAGAGTGCAGGGTTCAGGAATGCTTTACGTACAGAGTGCAGGGTTCAGGAATGCTTTACGCACAGAGTGCAAGGTTCAGGAATGCTTTACGTACAGAGTGCAGGGTTCAGGAATGCTTTACGTACAGAGTGCAGGGTTCAGGAATGCTTTACGTACAGAGTGCAGGGTTCAGGAATGCTTTATGTACAGAGTGCAGGATTCAGGAATGCTTTACGTACAGAGTGCAGGGTTCAGGAATGCTTTACGTACAGAGTGCAGGGTTCAGGAATGCTTTACGTACAGAGTGCAGGGTTCAGGAATGCTTTACGCACAGAGTGCAGGATTCAGGAATGCTTTATGTACAGAGTGCTTTGTCTATGTAGTGCTTGCTTGACAAAGTGGGTAGAGCCCCTGAAACACACTTCGGCCCTGCCCATCCCTGACATGGGGCACTATTTCTCCCATTGACATCAATGGTGGGGCACTATTCCTCCCACTGGCACTATAATGCACTGACACCATAATGTACAGAGTGCAGGATTCAGGGATGCGTTACATACAGAGTGCAGGATTCAGGGATGCGTTACATACAGAGTGCAGGATTCAGGGATGCATCACATACAGAGTGCAGGATTCAGGGACTTGGTACATACAGAGTGCAGGGTTCAGGAATGTTTTACGTACAGAGTGCAGGGTTCAGGAATGCTTTACGTACAGAGTGCAGGGTTCAGGAATGCTTTACGTACAGAGTGCAGGGTTCAGGAATGCTTTACGTACAGAGTAAGAAAAATTAATAATAGCGCCTATGGTCAAAATTATATAACTTACTAATAGTGTACCAGCTGCAAAAAATCACCATATATAAAGTGTACCAATAAATAAATAATTTGCGCTAGTAAATGTGTATAAATATATAAATATATAGAGATGAGCGAAGTATTCAAAAATTCGATTCGACTGATTCGGCGAATTCGTGGAAAAATTTTGATTCGAGTCGAATATATTCGCTGTGAATTTAACTTAAAAAAGGGTGTTTCTAGGCTTCAGAGAGACTTAATATTAGTGCTGAACACTGTACCTTTAATTTAAATGCCCTTGGAGTCTGCTGGGGAAGAGAAATAATACTGTCAGGCAGTATGACATGCAGATGAGTGCCGTCGATCTTAGAATCACCGCACACTTCACTCATTTGGGCAGTCACGGGGCCAAAACCAGAGTGTGGAGCCACAGTGTGGCGGTGGAGGCAGCAGCAATGGGAGGCCATACAGCACCCTATGACAAAAATGGAAACCACCAGCAGTGTGAGGAGACCTGAAAGTGGCACATGGCAGAGTGTGGCGATAGAGACAGCAGCAATGGGAGGCCGTACAGGGACCCATGACACACTCTGGACCTGGCAGCAGCATGAGGAGGCGGTACAGGGGCCCATGGCAGATTACGGGCCTGGCAGCAGCATGAGGAGTCGGTACGGGGGCCCATGGCAGATTACGGGCCTGGCAGCAGCAATGGGAGGCCGTACAGGGACCCATGACACAATCTGGACCTGGCAGCAGCATGGGGAGGCGGTACAGGGGCCCATGACAGATTACGGGCCTGGCAGCAGCATTTGGAGTCGGTACGGGGGCCCATGACACACTCTGGACCTGGCAGCAGCATGAGGAGGCGGTACAGGGGCGCATGACAGATTACGAGCCTGGCAGCAGCAACTTGGACAGGAGGACGTTCAGTTTCTGCACCGTCTGGTGCGTGCTCGCAAACTGTTGTCTCTTGGAAACGGATTCCAAGAAAGACTGCTGACGGAATCCGTGAAGAGGAGTAGCAGGAGAAGGAGCATCTGAACGAGCGGAATATGCCAACAAGCGACAACAGGGGCCCATGACAGATTACGGGCCTGGCAGCAGCAAGAGGAGTCGGTACGGGGGCCCATGGCAGATTAGGGGCCTGGCAGCAGCTATGGGAGGCCCGTAATCTGCCAGCACCCTATGACAAAAAATGGAACCCACCAGCAGTGTGAGGAGACCTGAAAGTGGCACATGGCAGAGTGTGGCGATGGAGACAGCAGCAATGGGAGGCCGTACAGGGACCCATGAGAGACTCTGGACTTGGCAGCAGCATGAGGAGGCGGTATAGGGGCCCATGGCAGATTAGGGGCCTGGCAGCAGCTATGGGAGGCCCGTAATCTGCCAGCACCCTATGACAAAAAATGGAACACACCAGCAGTGTGAGGAGACCTGAAAGTGGCACATGTTTGGGGCATGATTCATGGCGGATTTAGTCAGTTGTGTCAGGAACTGGTGGTTTGAAATCCAGACTAATCCACGCCTGATTCATTTTCACAAACGTCAGTCTCTCCACACTTTGGGTGGACAGTCGTGTCCTCCGCGGAGTTGCAATACCTCCTGCCGCACTAAACACGCGCTCCGATGCCACGCTACTGGCCGGGCATGACAGCCTTTCAAGGGCAAATTCAGCTAGTTGGGGCCAAAGGTCAAGTTTCGTTGCCCAGTAGTCAAGGGGATTGTCTACCTCGGTTGGCAGGGTGCTGTCCAAGTAGGCCTAAGCCTGTTGTTTGAGGTCCTGCTCCAGGTCCACCTGATGCTGCTGCTGCTGCTGCGGCTGGTTAGTAGTTTCCTCACTGCGCTGGTGAAGAAAGCTACTCATCATCGACTGCAGACTGAGGCAGCCGCTGCTGGTGGAGCTGCCACTGCTCCTACCACCCCACCCCTCCCCTGCTGCCATGGCAGCGGAACGCGAGCGCACAGGGCCCACAGTGTCTGAGGATGGATGTTGGCGCAGACAGGCAGAGACCAGCTGACTACATAGGTGGTTTTTATAGTACGTTATTTTGGCCTCCCTCTCAGCAGGTGTGAAAAAGGCCACCATTTTTGAACGGTAGCGAGGGTCCAACAAGGTGGACAGGCAAAAGTCATCCCTCTGTCTGATGGTTATTATTCGGCTGTCGCTACGCAAGCAACCGAGCATGCTATGGGCCATTTGTGCCAAGGAATGCGAGGGACTCCCTGCCTCCATCTCCACAGCATACTGCCACGGTGCGTCTGGGTCCTCTGTCTCCTCCTCCTCCTCCTCTACCAGATGCTCCTGCTCCTCCACTCCTGTCCGCTGAGTGGAAAAACCACCCATTTCACTCAATAATTCCTGAGCACCAATGTCCTCCTCTACCTTCTCCTCTTCTTCCTGTCCTGCCCCCACAGGGGTCATGTGGCGTTGAGATCTGTGCGCCACGTCTACCGCACCCTGACCAGCCATTGTTAACAGCATTTGTTCCAGGACGTGCAACAGAGGAATGACGTCGTTCATCCCATAGTCCTGCCGACTCACGAATAGCGTGGCCTCCTCAAAGGGCCTGAGCAAGCGGCAGGTGTCACGCATGAGCTGCCAATGGCTGACATCTAAGTTACACAGGGAGTACCTTTATCCGCTTTTAACATCAGGAAATCGGTGATGGCCTTTCGCTGTTCGTAAAGGCGGTCTAACATATGTAGGGTTGAATTCCACCTTGTTGCAACGTCACAGCATGAGGAGTCGGTACAAGGGCCCATGGCAGATTAGGGGCCTGGCAGCAGCTATGGGAGGCCCGTAATCTGCCAGCACCCTATGTCAAAAAATTCAACACACCAGCAGTGTGAGGAGACCTGAAAGTGGCACATGGCATGAGAGACTGTGGACCTGGCAGCAGCATGAAGAGGCGGTATAGGGGCCCATGGCAGATTAGGGGCCTGGCAGCAGCTATGGGAGGCCCGTAATCTGCCAGCACCCTATGTCAAAAAATTGAACACACCAGCAGTGTGAGGAGACCTGAAAGTGGCACATGGCAGAGTGTGGCGATGGAGACAGCAGCAATGGGAGGCCGTACAGGGACCCATGAGAGACTCTGGACCTGGCAGCAGCATGAGGAGGCGGTATATAGGGGCCTATGGCAGATTAGGGGCCTGGCAGCAGCTATAGGAGGCCCGTAATCTGCCAGCACCCTATGTCAAAAAATTCTACACACCAGCAGTGTGAGGAGACCTGAAAGTGGCACATGGCAGAGTGTGGCGATGGAGACAGCAGCAATGGGAGGCCGTACAGGGACCCATGACAGACTCTGGACCTGGCAGCAGCATGAGGAGGCGGTATATAGGGGCCTATGGCAGATTAGGGGCCTGGCAGCAGCTATGGGAGGCCCGTAATCTGCCAGCACCCTATGTCAAAAAATTCAACACACCAGCAGTGTGTGAGGAGACCTGAAAGTGGCACATGGCAGAGTGTGGCGATGGAGACAGCAGCAATGGGAGGCCGTACAGGGACCCATGAGAGACTCTGGACCTGGCAGCAGCATGAGGAGGCGGTATATAGGGGCCTATGGCAGATTAGGGGCCTGGCAGCAGCTATAGGAGGCCCATAATCTGCCAGCACCCTATGTCAAAAAATTCAACACACCAGCAGTGTGAGGAGACCTGAAAGTGGCACATGGCATGAGACACTGTGGACCTGGCAGCAGCATGAGGAGGCGGTATATAGGGGCCCATGGCAGATTAGGGGCCTGGCAGCAGCTATGGGAGGCCCGTAATCTGCCAGCACCCTATGTCAAAAAATTCAACACACCAGCAGTGTGTGAGGAGACCTGAAAGTGGCACATGGCAGAGTGTGGCGATGGAGACAGCAGCAATGGGAGGCCGTACAGGGACCCATGAGAGACTCTGGACCTGGCAGCAGCATGAGGAGGCGGTATATAGGGGCCTATGGCAGATTAGGGGCCTGGCAGCAGCTATAGGAGGCCCATAATCTGCCAGCACCCTATGTCAAAAAATTCAACACACCAGCAGTGTGTGAGACCTGAAAGTGGCACATGGCATGAGACACTGTGGACCTGGCAGCAGCATGAGGAGGCGGTATATAGGGGCCCATGGCAGATTAGGGGCCTGGCAGCAGCTATGGGAGGCCCGTAATCTGCCAGCACCCTATGTCAAAAAATTCAACACACCAGCAGTGTGTGAGGAGACCTGAAAGTGGCACATGGCAGGGTGTGGCGATGGAGACAGCAGCAATGGGAGGCCGTACAGGGACCCATGAGAGACTCTGGACCTGGCAGCAGCATGAGGAGGCGGTATATAGGGGCCTATGGCAGATTAGGGGCCTGGCAGCAGCTATGGGAGGCCCGTAATCTGCCAGCACCCTATGACAAAAAATTCAACACACCAGCAGTGTGAGGAGACCTGAAAGTGGCACATGGCATGAGAGACTGTGGACCTGGCAGCAGCATGAAGAGGCGGTATAGGGGCCCATGGCAGATTAGGGGCCTGGCAGCAGCTATGGGAGGCCCGTAATCTGCCAGCACCCTATGTCAAAAAATTGAACACACCAGCAGTGTGAGGAGACCTGAAAGTGGCACATGGCAGAGTGTGGCGATGGAGACAGCAGCAATGGGAGGCCGTACAGGGACCCATGAGAGACTCTGGACCTGGCAGCAGCATGAGGAGGCGGTATATAGGGGCCTATGGCAGATTAGGGGCCTGGCAGCAGCTATAGGAGGCCCGTAATCTGCCAGCACCCTATGTCAAAAAATTCTACACACCAGCAGTGTGAGGAGACCTGAAAGTGGCACATGGCAGAGTGTGGCGATGGAGACAGCAGCAATGGGAGGCCGTACAGGGACCCATGACAGACTCTGGACCTGGCAGCAGCATGAGGAGGCGGTATATAGGGGCCTATGGCAGATTAGGGGCCTGGCAGCAGCAATGGGAGGCCCGTAATCTGCCAGCACCCTATGTCAAAAAATTCAACACACCAGCAGTGTGTGAGGAGACCTGAAAGTGGCACATGGCAGAGTGTGGCGATGGAGACAGCAGCAATGGGAGGCCGTACAGGGACCCATGAGAGGCTCTGGACCTGGCAGCAGCATGAGGAGGCGGTATATAGGGGCCCATGGCAGATTAGGGGCCTGGCAGCAGCTATGGGAGGCCCGTAATCTGCCAGCACCCTATGTCAAAAAATTGAACACACCAGCAGTGTGAGGAGACCTGAAAGTGGCACATGGCAGAGTGTGGCGATGGAGACAGCAGCAATGGGAGGCCGTACAGGGACCCATGACAGACTCTGGACCTGGCAGCAGCATGAGGAGGCGGTATATAGGGGCCTATGGCAGATTAGGGGCCTGGCAGCAGCTATAGGAGGCCCGTAATCTGCCAGCACCCTATGTCAAAAAATTCTACACACCAGCAGTGTGAGGAGACCTGAAAGTGGCACATGGCAGAGTGTGGCGATGGAGACAGCAGCAATGGGAGGCCGTACAGGGACCCATGACAGACTCTGGACCTGGCAGCAGCATGAGGAGGCGGTATATAGGGGCCTATGGCAGATTAGGGGCCTGGCAGCAGCTATAGGAGGCCCGTAATCTGCTAGCACCCTATGTCAAAAAATTCTACACACCAGCAGTGTGAGGAGACCTGAAAGTGGCACATGGCAGAGTGTGGCGATGGAGACAGCAGCAATGGGAGGCCGTACAGGGACCCATGACAGACTCTGGACCTGGCAGCAGCATGAGGAGGCAGTATATAGGGGCCTATGGCAGATTAGGGGCCTGGCAGCAGCAATGGGAGGCCCGTAATCTGCTAGCACCCTATGTCAAAAAATTCAACACACCAGCAGTGTGTGAGGAGACCTGAAAGTGGCACATGGCAGAGTGTGGCGATGGAGACAGCAGCAATGGGAGGCCGTACAGGGACCCATGAGAGACTCTGGACCTGGTAGCAGCATGAGGAGGCGGTATATAGGGGCCTATGGCAGATTAGGGGCCTGGCAGCAGCTATGGGAGGCCCGTAATCTGCCAGCACCCTATGTGAAAAAATTCTACACACCAGCAGTGTGTGAGGAGACCTGAAAGTGGCACATGGCAGAGTGTGGCGATGGAGACAGCAGCAATGGGAGGCCGTACAGGGACCCATGAGAGACTCTGGACCTGGCAGCAGCATGAGGAGGCGGTATATATGGGCCTATGGCAGATTAGGGGCCTGGCAGCAGCTATAGGAGGCCCGTAATCTGCCAGCACCCTATGTCAAAAAATTCTACACACCAGCAGTGTGAGGAGACCTGAAAGTGGCACATGGCAGAGTGTGGCGATGGAGACAGCAGCAATGGGAGGCCGTACAGGGACCCATGAGAGACTCTGGACCTGGCAGCAGCATGAGGAGGCGGTATATAGGGGCCTATGGCAGATTAGGGGCCTGGCAGCAGCTATAGGAGGCCCATAATCTGCCAGCACCCTATGTCAAAAAATTCTACACACCAGCAGTGTGAGGAGACCTGAAAGTGGCACATGGCAGAGTGTGGCGATGGAGACAGCAGCAATGGGAGGCCGTACAGGGACCCATGAGAGACTCTGGACCTGGCAGCAGCATGAGGAGGCGGTATATAGGGGCCTATGGCAGATTAGGGGCCTGGCAGCAGCTATAGGAGGCCCATAATCTGCCAGCACCCTATGTCAAAAAATTCAACACACCAGCAGTGTGTGAGACCTGAAAGTGGCACATGGCATGAGACACTGTGGACCTGGCAGCAGCATGAGGAGGCGGTATATAGGGGCCCATGGCAGATTAGGGGCCTGGCAGCAGCTATGGGAGGCCCGTAATCTGCCAGCACCCTATGTCAAAAAATTCAACACACCAGCAGTGTGTGAGGAGACCTGAAAGTGGCACATGGCAGGGTGTGGCGATGGAGACAGCAGCAATGGGAGGCCGTACAGGGACCCATGAGAGACTCTGGACCTGGCAGCAGCATGAGGAGGCGGTATATAGGGGCCTATGGCAGATTAGGGGCCTGGCAGCAGCTATGGGAGGCCCGTAATCTGCCAGCACCCTATGACAAAAAATTCAACACACCAGCAGTGTGAGGAGACCTGAAAGTGGCACATGGCATGAGAGACTGTGGACCTGGCAGCAGCATGAAGAGGCGGTATAGGGGCCCATGGCAGATTAGGGGCCTGGCAGCAGCTATGGGAGGCCCGTAATCTGCCAGCACCCTATGTCAAAAAATTGAACACACCAGCAGTGTGAGGAGACCTGAAAGTGGCACATGGCAGAGTGTGGCGATGGAGACAGCAGCAATGGGAGGCCGTACAGGGACCCATGAGAGACTCTGGACCTGGCAGCAGCATGAGGAGGCGGTATATAGGGGCCTATGGCAGATTAGGGGCCTGGCAGCAGCTATAGGAGGCCCGTAATCTGCCAGCACCCTATGTCAAAAAATTCTACACACCAGCAGTGTGAGGAGACCTGAAAGTGGCACATGGCAGAGTGTGGCGATGGAGACAGCAGCAATGGGAGGCCGTACAGGGACCCATGACAGACTCTGGACCTGGCAGCAGCATGAGGAGGCGGTATATAGGGGCCTATGGCAGATTAGGGGCCTGGCAGCAGCAATGGGAGGCCCGTAATCTGCCAGCACCCTATGTCAAAAAATTCAACACACCAGCAGTGTGTGAGGAGACCTGAAAGTGGCACATGGCAGAGTGTGGCGATGGAGACAGCAGCAATGGGAGGCCGTACAGGGACCCATGAGAGACTCTGGACCTGGCAGCAGCATGAGGAGGCGGTATATAGGGGCCTATGGCAGATTAGGGGCCTGGCAGCAGCTATGGGAGGCCCGTAATCTGCCAGCACCCTATGACAAAAAATTCTACACACCAGCAGTGTGTGAGGAGACCTGAAAGTGGCACATGTTTGAGGCATGATTCATGGCGGATTTAGTCAGTTGTGTCAGGAACTGGTGGTTTGAAATCCAGACTAATCCACGCCTGATTCATTTTCACAAACGTGAGTCTCTCCACACTTTGGGTGGACAGTCGTGTCCTCCGCGGAGTTACAATACCTCCTGCCGCACTAAACACGCGCTCCGATGCCACGCTACTGGCCGGGCATGACAGCCTTTCAAGGGCAAATTCAGCTAGTTGGGGCCAAAGGTCAAGTTTCGTTGACCAGTAGTCAAGGGGATTGTCTACCTCGGTTGGCAGGGTGCTGTCCAAGTAGGCCCAAGCCTGTTGTTTGAGGTCCTGCTCCAGGTCCACCTGATGCTGCTGCTGCTGCTGCTGCGGCTGGTTAGTAGTTTCCTCACTGCGCTGGTGAAGAAAGCTACTCATCATCGACTGCAGACTGAGGCAGCCGCTGCTGGTGGAGCTGCCACTGCTCCTACCACCCCACCCCTCCCCTGCTGCCATGGCAGCGGAACGCGAGCGCACAGGGCCCACAGTGTCTGAGGATGGACGTTGGCGCACAAAGGCAGAGACCAACTGACTACATAGGTGGTTTTTATAGTACGTTATTTTGGCCTCCCTCTCAGCAGGTGTGAAAAAGGCCACCATTTTGGAACGGTAGCGAGGGTCCAACAAGGTGGACAGCCAAAAGTCATCCCTCTGTCTGATGGTTATTATTCGGCTGTCGCTACGCAAGCAACCGAGCATGCTATGGGCCATTTGTGCCAAGGAATGCGAGGGACTCCCTGCCTCCATCTCCACAGCATACTGCCACGGTGCGTCTGGGTCCTCTGTCTCCTCCTCCTCCTCCTCTACCAGATGCTCCTGCTCCTCCACTCCTGTCCGCTGAGTGGAAAAACCACCCATTTCACTCAATAATTCCTGAGCACAAATGTCCTCCTCTACCTCCTCCTCTTCTTCCTGTCCTGCCCCCACAGGGGTCATGTGGCGTTGAGATCTGTGCGCCACGTCTACCGCACCCTGACCAGCCATTGTTAACAGCATTTGTTCAAGGACGTGCAACAGAGGAATGACGTCGTTCATCCCATAGTCCTGCCGACTCACAAATAGCGTGGCCTCCTCAAAGGGCCTGAGCAAGCGGCAGGTGTCACGCATGAGCTGCCAATGGCTGACATCAAAGTTACACAGGGGAGTACCTTTATCCGCTTGTAACATCAGGAAATCGGTGATGGCCTTTCGCTGCTCGTAAAGGCGGTCTAACATGTGTAGGGTTGAATTCCACCTTGTTGCAACGTCGCAGATCAGGCGATGATGTGGAATTCCGTTCTGCCGCTGCAGCTCAAGGAGGGTGTGCTTTGCGGTGTAGGAATGGCTGAAATGCATGCAAAGTTTACGTGACATTTTAAGGATGTCTTGCAGTGGGATGGTGGATTTTAGGAACCGCTTGACAACCAGATTGAACACGTGAGCCATGCATGGCGCATGGCACAACCTTCCTTGACGCAGAGCAGACACCATGTTCTTTCCGTTGTCGGTCAACATGGTTCCGATTTTCAGTTTGCGCGGAGACAGCCATCTGTCGATTTCTCTGTTCATTACACTCAGAAGTTCCTCCCCTGTGTGACTACGTTCGCCAAGGCATACCAGGTGCAGAACAGCGTGACACCGTTGCGCCCTGCACATGTGATATGCCGGTCGGGTAATGGGACTTGGCACGGGGGTGGCGGCTGAGGACACGGCGGAAGAAGAGGTGGTAGAGGCGGACATCTTTGCCGGACCAAGGATGTGCAAACGTGGAGGCAAAAGCGGCGTGACCTGTCCAAGTTGCTGGTGCGGCTGTGACGGCACCACGTTCACCCAGTGGGCCGTAAATGACATGTACTGTCCCTGACCGTAGTTACAGCTCCACACGTCGGCGCTGCCGTGCACTTTGGCAGAGACCGACATGCTCAAAGACTGGCCCACCATCTCTTCTACATGTGAATGCAGGGCTGGCACTGCCTTTTTGGCGAAGAAATGACGGCTTGGCACTCTCCACCGCGGCGCGGCACAAGCCATCATTTCTCTGAAAGGTGCTGAGTCCACCACTTGGAAAGGGAGGGACTGCAGCACCAGCAACTTGGACAGGAGGACGTTCAGCTTTTGCACCGTCGGGTGCGTGCTCGCAAACTGTTGTCTCTTGGAAACGGATTCCAAGAAAGACTGCTGACGGAATCCGTGAAGAGGAGTAGCAGGAGAAGGAGCATCTGAACGAGCGGAAGATGCCAACGAGTGACAACTCCCCTCAGCAGAGGTGTTGGAGCCTTGACTGGCTGATGGAGGGCGATTGACGTCGGGTGACGGAGCAAGTAACAGAGCGGGTGATGGAGCGGGGGCTGGGGCGGGCAGAACCGCCGTATCTTTATCACGGTTTTCCCAGGCCACCAAATGGCGACGCTGCATATGCTGCCGCAACGCTGTAGTCCCAACATGGGCCCCCTGGCCACGCTTGACTTTCTGGCCACATAGTCGACATACGGCTACGTTTACTTCCTCGGGCGGCTTGACGAAAAATTGCCACACCGCCGAGTAGGAAACTTTGCCCCCGATACTCCTCACTGGCTGACTGCTGCTTCCTCCGTGCACACCGGCACCACTACTGGCCGTGGTGGTAGGCTGCAGTGGAGCTGGTGCTCTACTCCGTGGCCGTTTGGCTCCACTGACACTGCTTCCACTGACACTGCTGCGACCCTGCTGCTGTCTCCTGGGCAACCCACCGACTGTTTCGCTCACTGCCAAGCTGCCACCCTCTTCTCCTGATGATGCGGAAGAAATTGCCTGATGACGACGAGGCTGCCAAGTGCGATCAACCTCCTCATCATCAAGTAGGGTCTCCGCCTCACTACTAGCCCCCTCGGCTGCGTGTGGGTCAGGAGACAGACCTGTCTCTAGACCGGCTACCGAGCCACTCTCCTCGCCACTACTTCTTCGCCTAGCTGCTGAAAAGGCGGATGTCTCCCCCCGTTCCTGACCGCCCTCTGTTAGCTCTTCCTCACTGTACAGTGGGGCTGAGCCCACAGCATGCGATACTTCGCTTGGTGAGGGAACACCAAAGGACAGGGGCAGGTAGAGGACACGTGATTTCAGTGGGCTTGGTCCCGGGCCATGCCAACTAACGGTTGTGTCTGACGTACCCACCGACCGTTGGCTGTAGGTGTCAGAGGTGACCTGGGAAGAGGAAGACGACCGAGCCAACCAATCGATGACGGCAGGGTTGTCGGTGGAGACACGACCGCTGGATGACACCGGGAGCACTGGCCTCTGGCTGCGAATAGTGCTGCCTCGACCCCTTCCTCTGCTGCCACGTCTGCTCGCTCCTAAAACATTGCCTCCTCTGCCACTCCTCTGCATGTTGTCTGACATACTCTTTAATTAAACGATTATGTGTCCCTGAGTAACAATTCTGTGTCCCTGAGTAACAATTCTGTGTCTGTGCGAGTAACAATTCTGTGGCCCTAAGTAACATTTCTGTGGCCCTCAGTAACAATTCTGTGTCCCTGATTAACGTTTCTGTGGCCCCAAGTAACAGTTCTGTGGCCCTCAGTAACAATTCTGTGTCTGTGCGAGTAACAATTCTGTGTCTGTGCGAGAAACAATTCTGTGGCCCTAAGTAACAGTTCTGTGGCCCTCAGTAACAGTTCTGTTTCCCTGAGTAACAATTCTGTGTCTGTGCGAGTAAGAATTCTGTGTCTGTGCGAGTAACAATTCTGTGGCCCTAAGTAACAGTTCTGTGGCCCTCAGTAACAGTTCTGTGTCCCTGTGTAACAATTCTGTGTCTGTGCGAGTAACAATTCTGTGGCCCTAAGTAACAGTTCTGTGGCCTCAGTAAAAATTCTGTGTCCCTGATTAACGTTTCTGTGGCCCCAAGTAACAGTTCTGTGGCCCTCAGTAACAATTCTGTGTCTGTGCGAGTAACAATTCTGTGTCTGTGCGAGTAACAATTCTGTGTCTGTGCGAGTAACAATTCTGTGGCCCTAAGTAACGGTTCTGTGGCCCTCAGTAACAGTTCTGTGTCCCTGTGTAACAATTCTGTGTCTGTGCGAGTAACAATTCTGTGGCCCTAAGTAACAGTTCTGTGGTCCTCAGTAACAATTCTGTGTCTGTGCGAGTAACAATTCTGTGTCTGTGCGAGTAACAATTCTGTGGCCCTAAGTAACAGTTCTGTGGCCCTCAGTAACAATTCTGTGTCTGTCCCTGAGTAACAATTCTGTGGCCCTAACTAAAGTTTCTGTGGCCCTAAGTAACAATTCTCTGGCACTCAGTAACAATTCTGTCTGTCCCTGAGTAACAATTCTGTGGCCCTAATAACGTTTCTGTGGCCCTAAGTAACAATTATCTGGCACTCAGTAACAATTCTGTCTGTCCCTGAGTAACAATTATCTGGCACTCAGTAACAATTCTGTCTGTCCCTGAGTAAAAATTCTGTGGCCCTAAGTAAAGTTTCTGTGGCCGTGAGTAACAATTCTCTGGCACTCCGTAACAATTCTGTCTGTCCCTGAGTAACAATTCTCTGGCACTCAGTAACAATTCTGTCTGTCCCTGAGTAAAAATTCTGTGGCCCTAAGTAAAGTTTCTGTGGCCCTGAGTAACAATTCTCTGGCACTCCGTAACAATTCTGTCTGTCCCTGAGTAAAAATTCTCTGGCACTCAGTAACAATTCTGTCTGTCCCTGAGTAAAAATTCTGTGGCCCTAATTAAAGTTTCTGTGGCCCTAAGTAACAATTCTCTGGCACTCAGTAACAATTCTGTCTGTCCCTGAGTAACAATTCTCTGGCACTCCGTAACAATTCTGTCTGTCCCTGAGTAACAATTCTCTGGCACTCAGTAACAATTCTGTCTGTCCCTGAGTAAAAATTCTGTGGCCCTAAGTAAAGTTTCTGTGGCCCTGAGTAACAATTCTCTGGCACTCCGTAACAATTCTATCTGTCCCTGAGTATGAATTCTGTGGCCCTAACTAGCGTTTCTTTGTCCCTAAGTAACAGTTCTGTGGCCCTGAGTAACAATTCTGTGTCTGTGCGAGTAACAATTCTGTGGCCCTAAGTAACAGTTCTGTGGCCCTCAGTAACAGTTCTGTGTCTGTGCGAGTAACAATTCTGTGTCTGTGCGAGTAACAATTCTGTGGCCCTAAGTAAAGTTTCTGTGGCCCTCAGTAACAGTTCTGTGTCTGTGCGAGTAACAATTCTGTGTCTGTGCGAGTAACAATTCTGTGGCCCTAAGTAAAGTTTCTGTGGCCCTAAGTAACAATTCTCTGGCACTCAGTAACAATTCTGTCTGTCCCTGAGTAACAATTCTCTGGCACTCCGTAACAATTCTGTCTGTCCCTGAGTAACAATTCTCTGGCACTCAGTAACAATTCTGTCTGTCCCTGAGTAAAAATTCTGTGGCCCTAAGTAAAGTTTCTGTGGCCCTGAGTAACAATTCTCTGGCACTCCGTAACAATTCTATCTGTCCCTGAGTATGAATTCTGTGGCCCTAACTAGCGTTTCTTTGTCCCTAAGTAACAGTTCTGTGGCCCTGAGTAACAATTCTGTGTCTGTGCGAGTAACAATTCTGTGGCCCTAAGTAACAGTTCTGTGGCCCTCAGTAACAGTTCTGTGTCTGTGCGAGTAACAATTCTGTGTCTGTGCGAGTAACAATTCTGTGGCCCTAAGTAAAGTTTCTGTGGCCCTCAGTAACAGTTCTGTGTCTGTGCGAGTAACAATTCTGTGTCTGTGCGAGTAACAATTCTGTGGCCCTAAGTAAAGTTTCTGTGGCCCTAAGTAACAATTCTCTGGCACTCAGTAACAATTCTGTCTGTCCCTGAGTAACAATTCTCTGGCACTCAGTAACAATTCTGTCTGTCCCTGAGTAAAAATTCTGTGGCCCTAAGTAAAGTTTCTGTGGCCCTGAGTAACAATTCTCTGGCACTCCGTAACAATTCTGTCTGTCCCTGAGTAACAATTCTCTGGCACTCAGTAACAATTCTGTCTGTCCCTGAGTAAAAATTCTGTGGCCCTAAGTAAAGTTTCTGTGGCCCTGAGTAACAATTCTCTGGCACTCCGTAACAATTCTGTCTGTCCCTGAGTATGAATTCTGTGGCCCTAACTAGCGTTTCTTTGTCCCTAAGTAACAGTTCTGTGGCCCTGAGTAACAATTCTGTGTCGGTGCGAGTAACAATTCTGTGGCCCTAAGTAACAGTTCTGTGGCCCTCAGTAACAGTTCTGTGTCTGTGCGAGTAACAATTCTGTGTCTGTGCGAGTAACAATTCTGTGGCCCTAAGTAACAGTTCTGTGGCCTTCAGTAACAATTCTGTGTCTGTGCGAGTAACAATTCTGTGTCT
Organism: Staurois parvus; assembly: GCF_062004578.1. Taxonomy (NCBI): domain Eukaryota; kingdom Metazoa; phylum Chordata; class Amphibia; order Anura; family Ranidae; genus Staurois; species Staurois parvus. The sequence goes on from NW_028319059.1 coordinate 718,148, forward strand.
GTGCGAGTAACAATTCTGTGGCCCTAAGTAAAGTTTCTGTGGCCCTAAGTAACAATTCTCTGGCACTCAGTAACAATTCTGTCTGTCCCTGAGTAACAATTCTCTGGCACTCAGTAACAATTCTGTCTGTCCCTGAGTAAAAATTCTGTGGCCCTAAGTAAAGTTTCTGGGGCCCTGAGTAACAATTCTCTGGCACTCAGTAACAATTCTGTCTGTCCCTGAGTAACAATTCTCTGGCACTCAGTAACAATTCTGTCTGTCCCTGAGTAAAAATTCTGTGGCCCTAAGTAAAGTTTCTGTGGCCCTAAGTAACAATTCTCTGGCACTCAGTAACAATTCTGTCTGTCCCTGAGTAACAATTCTCTGGCACTCAGTAACAATTCTGTCTGTCCCTGAGTAAAAATTCTGTGGCCCTAATTAAAGTTTCTGTGGCCCTAAGTAACAATTCTCTGGCACTCAGTAACAATTCTGTCTGTCCCTGAGTAACAATTCTCTGGCACTCAGTAACAATTCTGTCTGTCCCTGAGTAAAAATTCTGTGGCCCTAATAACGTTTCTGTGGCCCTAAGTAACAATTCTCTGGCACTGAGTAACAATTCTGTCTGTCCCTGATTATGAATTCTGTGGCCCTAACTAGCGTTTCTTTGTCCCTAAATAACGATTCTGTGGCCCTCATTAACAAGTCTGTGTCCCTGAGTAATGGTTCTCTGTCCCTAAGTAACTTTTCTCTGTCCCCAATTATCGTTTCTGTGGCCCTAACTCTGTCCCTGTCCCTAGTACAGAGCGGTCTGCCTCTGTTCAATAACTGCAGGCAAATGAAGAATTCCAAAATGGCCGCTATTTATAGCTCGACCATTACACAGTGCTGGCTGGCTGGCTGCTGATTGGCTGATGCGATCACATGTAGTTGAGGAATGCATTATGGGTCAGCGCGCCTTGTCTGCGCGCCTTGCCAGACATCCCCGCTCCGTCGCCGCACATGTCAGCCGCCATTTTCTGAAAAATTTCGATTCGCGCGTCCGAATTAGGCTATTTTTCGGATTCGGCACGAATCGAAATTTTTCCGATATTCGACTCGAATTCCACTTCGGATACTTCGATTCGCTCATCTCTATAAATATATATAAAGAAATCATCAAATCATAAGTCCAGAAAAAAATATATATATGCCAATACCACAAAAAAAAAAAAAAAAAAATATATATATAAAATACTTTTAAGTGCAAAAAACTTTTGTGCAAAAAAAGTGTTTAAATATGAAAAATTTCACCAAAAAACCTTGATAATATAATGGCAGATCATCCATAAATATATCTTCAGAAACGGAAACTCTGCAACACACCGATCCTCATCGATCGAAATAACAGGACGAAAAACTTTGTAGTTAATCGAAAACGTTTTTGGCTGCCAGCTACTGCGCATGTGCTGAGTAGTCAGGCTCGTTTATGTGATTGCTGTTATGCTGTTGATGCTGGTGTCGGCTGGGACACCTCTTGAGTAAGTGCAATGAGTACCTAATAAAGGAATTGGTTTTTATAATATTGCAGCATGAAGTCTTTCTGTTTCTCTCGAGTGCTTGGCATTTCCCCCCATGGATATGTTTGAAGGTGGTCCTTTATCTATTGGAGAAGTGGATTTTCGATTAACTACAAAGTTTTTCATCCTGTTATTTCGATCGATGAGGATCGGTGTGTTGCAGAGTTTCCGTTTCTGAAGATATATTTATGGATGATCTGCCATTATATTATCAAGGTTTTTTGGTGAAATTTTTCATATTTAGACACTTTTTTTGCACAAATGTTTTTTGCACTTAAAAGTTTTTTTATATATATATTTTTTTTTTTGTGGTATTGGCATATATATATTTTTTTCTGGACTTATGATTTGATGATTTCTTTATATATATTTATATATTTATACACATTTACTAGCGCAAATTATTTTTTTTACGTACAGAGTGCAGGGTTCAGGAATGCTTTACGCACAGAGTGCAGGGTTCAGGAATGCTTTACGTACAGTTTGCAGGCTTCAGGAATGCTTTACGTACAGAGTGCAGGGTTCAGGAATGCTTTACGTACAGAGTGCAGGGTTCAGGAATGCTTTACGTACAGAGTGCAGGGTTCAGGAATGCTTTACGTACAGAGTGCAGGGTTCAGGAATGCTTTATGTACAGAGTGCAGGGTTCAGGAATGCTTTACGTACAGTTTGCAGGATTCAGGAATGCTTGACGTACAGAGTGCAGGATTCAGGAATGCTTTACGTACAGAGTGCAGGATTCAGGAATGCTTTACGTACAGAGTGCAGGATTCAGGAATGCTTTACGTACAGAGTGCAGGGTTCAGAGATGCGTTACATACAGTGTGCAGGATTCAGGAATGCGTTACATACAGTGTGCAGGATTCAGGAATGCTTTACGCACAGAGTGCAGGTTTCAGGAATGCTTTACGCACAGAGTGCAGGATTCAGGAATGCTTTACGTACAGAGTGCAGGATTCAGGAATGCTTTATGTACAGAGTGCTTTGTCTATGTAGTGCTTGCTTGACAAAGTGGGTAGAGCCTCTGAAACACACATCGGCCCTGCCCATCCCTGACATCACAGGTTGGAGTTGACAGCTGCTCGCTCTCTTTTACTGTGGCTGCAAGCCCCACCAATCCCTGGCTGTGCACACTGTTCATACTGCTGCAGGTCCTGCTCGACTGGAAGTTAGCATATAAATTATAGATAGCGTGTGGCTAGGTTCACACCTATGCAGTTTGCAGTTGATCCGTTTCTGCAGTGCGTTGTGCATTTTTGCACATGTGTTATTGATGTGTTTTGTGTTTTTTTTGTTGCTAGGCAGATTTAAAATGCAAAACGCATCAAAAACACATCATAAATGCAGCAAAAATGCAGCAAAAACACACTACATGCTTTTCTGCAGCATTTCCTTTGAAATCCATAGAACCAAAAGCACAACTTTTTTGCGTTCAAAAATAGTCCCTGACCCTTTTCAAAAAACACATGAAATCGTAGAGATGTGAATGTGTCCCATAGGAAATCATGTTAGTGCGTTTCTGCAAAACGCTGTGGAAAATGCTTAGGTGTGTGATCCTAGAGTGATGCAGGACAAAGCCCCTGTACACCGGGACTGTGGGACAAAGGTGAAAAGTCCCACCCAATCTATGAGGGTTGGGAGGTATGGGACATCTGACATGAGTAGGACAGGGAGGGCTATAAGTGCTGTGGGCGGGGCATAATTGCCAACATTTAAAAAAAAATTTCAGGGACACTTTTTTGTTGTGCATCCAGCAAGCCATTGTAGATGGAGACTATATTTTAATTAGGGGTGGGGCTTTTGTTTAAACACCTCCCGCCCTCCATATAGTAATATGACAGACGCAAGGTGGTTCTCTCGTTCTGGGAGGACATCATATGACGTCCTCCCATTCTCACCGCGCATGCGCGACCCTCGGCCACAGCGGATCACCGATCACGGAAAGAGCCAAAGATGTCGGCTCGGACATGTGATCAGCTGTGTCCAATCACAACTGATCACATGTAAACAGGGAAATGCCGGTTATCGGCATTTCTCTACTTTCGAGCTGTCACGCTGACAGAGGAGAGCCGGGAATCGGCATTCCACGGAGGGGACATGTACACAGATCATCATGGCACTGATGATCAGTGTGCCCTGATGATCAGTGTAGCCCCAGCAGTGCCACCTGTCAGTGTCCATCAGTGCCTTGTGTCAGTGCCCATCAGTGCCACATCAATGCCACATATCAGTGCCTAACAGTGCACATCAATGCCACATATCAGTGCCCAACTGAGCTGCCTTTCAGTGTCACCCATTAGTGCCAGTCAGTGCCACCTATCAATGCCAACCAGTGCCACCTATTAGTGCTGCTAATCAGTGCCACCTATCAGTGCCAGTCAGTGCCACCTATCAGTGAGCATCAGTGCCGCTTATCAGTGTGCATCAGTGCCGCCTATCAGTGACTGTCAGTGCCGCCTATCAGTGTCAGTCAGTGCCGCCTAACAGTGCCAGTCAGTGCCGCCTATCAGGGCCAGTCAGTGCCGCCTATCAGTGCCACCTATCAGTGCCATGTATCAGTGCTGCCTTTCAGTGCCCATCAGTGATGCCTGTCAATGCCCATCAGTGCCACCTACCAGTTCCTCCTCATCAGTGCCCATTAGTGCCACCTATCAGTGTCCATCAGTGCAGCCTATCAGTGCCCATCACTGCAGCCTCATTAGTGCATATCAGTGAAGGAGAAAAATCACTTATTTACAAAAATGTATATCAAAAACTAAGAAAAAATGTTTTTTTTTCAAAATTTTTAGTGGTTTTTGGTTTGTTTAAGAAAAAAAATCCCAGAGGTGATTAAATACCACTAAAAAAATAAAGCTCTATCTGTCACAAAAAATCTATAGAAATTTCATATGGGTACAGTGTTGCATGACCGCGCAATTGTCATTCAAAGCGCAACAGCACTGAAAGCTGGAAATTGGCCTGGACAGGAAGGGGGTATAAGTGCCCTGTAGGCTAGCGGTCAAAAAGGGCATGGTTATCTAGGCCCAGGGGCGGACTGACCATTTTGAAACTCGGGCGCTGCCCGAGGGCCCGGGGTCAGTAGGGGGCCCCATGAGATGCCCCTGGTACCTTTTTCATAGGCTTTTTTGAGTTTGGGCAAGGACACAGGGGCCCCATGATCCCCTATTGCCCGGGGGCCCCATGAGTTGTCAGTCCGCCCCTGTCGAGGCCTATCATTAACCTATTGTACAATGAAATGAAATGATTAAATACTGTATGTACAGAAAGATTTATCATAATAAGCACAGAGAGGGTCCATTCACACGGCGGGGACCTGTGTAGCGGATCCACTTGCTCAGCGGGGGAGTCTCTCTGCTGATTCCCGCTGAGCAATCGGATGACAGGTCTGTGTCCCCTCCGCTGCTGCAGAGCGGCCAATGAGCTGCTCGCTCTCCTCAATGGGTGGTCAGATGAAAACACACCACCTGTCCGTTTTCATCGGACCCAACAGACGGAAGAGGAATTGGATCCCCATCCGTCCCTTTTTGTCGGATCGGATCTCGGCGGGTGTAAACGGACACATGTCGATTTACACCCGCTGCTCCATAGAGGAGAATGGAGGTTCCGATCGGGTCAGCCTGAAAACGGGCAGGAAGACCCGATCAGAACGTCCGTGTGAAAGAGCCAGAGACAGAAAGGAATGTATTGTTTATTAGTAAAAATGAGTGATGTATTTAGCTAGCTGGCTATGCATTATGTGGAATCAGTGGAACAGCTCAACAAATCCGGCTTCAAAATCGAAAAAGCTGGGTGAAAAATGATCAGCCAAACAGTGACTTCATCCAATCAGATGGATCATCCAATCAGATGCAGTCAGGGTCTAGTATTCAGATAGGCACGGCTGCTGCTGTCAACATACAATAGCCACCAAAGGAGATTCCCTCATTTGTTTTGTCTGGATGGGGGAGTCAAGTGATTTCCCTTTTTCGGGGCTGAACAAGCAAAATTTGTATGGCTAGCCTTAAGCTGGCCATATACATGTAGATTTTTGGGCGAGAATATTTTTAAGAAAAGTCGTACGAAAATGAATTGCACATTCGATGAATGGATGAATGTCATTCAAAAATTGTCTATTGCTTTTAACATTCGACTTTACAATGAATGTCATTGCTGAACGATAACCACGTACACTGGTCGAAAATTTGTTTGGTCAAGAAAAGTTTTCCTTCCTCCCCCTTCGAATTTTCCCATCAAAAATGAACATTGATTTGGCCCCACCTTTTTAGTCCTGGGGAAGGGGGACCCTTGAAACCCATGAAATGCAAAGGATTGCTAAATCTAACAAACATTTAACTGAATTAAAAAAATTAAAAACAACAATTCTGGACTCTCTGCCCCCTGGTGTTACACCCTTCCTGCATCCTTCATGTTTGGATATTTTCTCATATAATAATATGATGTATGAAATTTTACCCCTGAGGAAGGAGAAACATGGCAAAAAAAGTGTTGGTGACTTAGTCCATTAATTAGTAAAACAAAATATTCTGGACTCTATGACTAGAGATGAGCGAATTATTCAAAAATTCGATTCAACTGATTCGCCGAATTTGAGGAAGAAATTCGATTCGATGCGAATTTATTCGCTACGAAGTTAACTTATAAAAAGGGTTTCTAGGCTTCAGAGAGCCTTTAAATTAGTGCAGAACACTGTACCTTTAATTTAAATGCCCTTGGAGATGAGGAAGGAGAAGGAGAAGGAGAAGGAGAAGGAGAAGGATGAGAAGAAGGAGAAGGAGAAGGATGAGAAGAAGGAGAAGGAGAAGGATGAGAAGAAGGAGAAGGAGAAGGAGAAGGATGAGAAGAAGGAGAAGGAGAAGGATGAGAAGATGGAGAAGGAGAAGGATGAGAAGATGGAGAAGGAGAAGGATGAGAAGAAGGAGAAGGAGAAGGATGAGAAGGAGAAGGATGAGAAGAAGGAGAAGGAGAAGGATGAGAAGAAGGAGAAGGATGAGAAGAAGGAGAAGGAGAAGGATGAGAAGAAGGAGAAGGAGAAGGATGAGAAGAAGGAGAAGGATGAGAAGATGGAGAAGGATGAGAAAAAGGAGAAGGAGAAGGATGAGAAGAAGGAGAAGGAGAAGGATGAGAAGAAGGAGAAGGAGAAGGATGAGAAGAAGGAGAAGGATGAGAAGAAGGAGAAGGAGAAGGATGAGAAGGAGAAGGATGAGAAGAAGGAGAAGGAGAAGCATGAGAAGATGGAGAAGGAGAAGGATGAGAAGAAGGAGAAGGAGAAGGATGAGAAGAAGGAGAAGGATGAGGAGAAGGATGAGAAGAAGGATGAGAAGAAGGATGAGAAGAAGGAGAAGGATGAGAAGAAGAAGGATGAGAAGAAGGAGAAGGATGAGAAGAAGAAGAAGGATGAGAAGAAGAAGAAGGATGAGAAGAAGGAGAAGGATGAGAAGAAGGAGAAGGATGAGAAGAAGCAGAAGGATGAGAAGAAGAAGAAGGATGAGAAGAAGAAGAAGGATGAGAAGAAGGAGAATTCCAAGCCGGCAAAAAGTGTATCTGCAGAGCTCCGCTATTTCTTAGGCTATTTCTGACAGTTCTGGGACATTCACTCCATACAGCGGTTGAAACATTGTATCTATTTGTTTCCATAAATGGATCCATTTATGGAAACAAATAGATACAATGTTTCAACCGCTGTATGGAGTGAATGTCACAGAACTGTCAGAAATAGCCTAAGAAATAGCGGAGCTCTGCAGATACACTTAGAGGAGCTCTGCAGATACACTTTTTGCCGGCTTGGAATTCTTCTTATTTTCATCCTACTTCTTCTTCTTCTTCATCCTCATCCTCATCCTCAGAAGAAGAAGAAGAGGATGAGGATGAAGAGGAAGAAGAAGAAGAAGAAGAAGAAGAAGTAGGATGAAAATAAGAATAATTCCAAGCCGGCAAAAAGTGTATCTGCAGAGCTCCTCTATTCTGCAGATACACTTAGAGGAGCTCTGCAGATACACTTTTTGCCGGCTTGGAATTATTCTTATTTTCATCCTACTTCTTCTTCTTCTTCTTCTTCTTCATCCTCATCCTCAGAAGAAGAAGAAGAGGATGAGGATGAGGATGAAGAGGAAGAAGAAGAAGAAGTAGGATGAAAATAAGAATTAGAGATGAGCGAAGTATTCAAAAATTTGATTCGACTGATTCGGCGAATTCGTGGACAATATTCGATTCGAGTCGAATATATTCGCTGTGAATTTAACTTAAAAAAGGGTGTTTCTAGGCTTCAGAGAGACTTTATATTAGTGCAGAACACTGTACCTTTAATTTAAATGCCCTTGGAGTCTGCTGGGGAAGAGAAATAATACTGTCAGTCAGTATGACATGCAGATGAGTGCCGTCGATCTTAGAATCACCGCACACTTCACTCATTTGGCCAGTCACGGGGCCAAAACCAGTGTTTGGAGCCACAGTGTGGCGGTGGAGGCAGCAGCAATGGGAGGCCATACAGCACCCTATGACAAAATGGAAACCAGCAGGAGTGTGAGGAGACCTGAAAGTGGCACATGGCAGAGTGGGAGCAATGGGAGGCGGTACAGGGACCCATGAGAGACTCTGGACCTGGCAGCAGCATGAGGAGACGGTATAGGGGCCCATGGCAGATTAGGGGCCTGGCAGCAGCTATGGGAGGCCCGTAATCTGCCAGCACCCTATGACAAAAAATGGAACACACCAGCAGTGTGAGGAGACCTGAAAGTGGCACATGGCAGAGTGTGGCGATGGAGACAGCAGCAATGGGAGGCCATACAGGGACCCATGAGAGACTCTGGACTTGGCAGCAGCATGAGGAGGCGGTATAGGGGCCCATGGCAGATTAGGGGCCTGGCAGCAGCTATGGGAGGCCCGTAATCTGCCAGCACCCTATGTCAAAAAATTGAACACACCAGCAGTGTGTGAGGAGACCTGAAAGTGGCACATGGCAGAGTGTGGCGATGGAGACAGCAGCAATGGGAGGCCGTACAGGGACCCATGAGAGACTCTGGACTTGGCAGCAGCATGAGGAGGCGGTATAGGGGCCCATGGCAGATTAGGGGCCTGGCAGCAGCTATGGGAGGCCCGTAATCTGCCAGCACCCTATGTCAAAAAATTGAACACACCAGCAGTGTGTGAGGAGACCTGAAAGTGGCACATGGCAGAGTGTGGCGATGGAGACAGCAGCAATGGGAGGCCGTACAGGGACCCATGAGAGACTCTGGACTTGGCAGCAGCATGAGGAGGCGGTATAGGGGCCTATGGCAGATTAGGGGCCTGGCAGCAGCTATGGGAGGCCCGTAATCTGCCAGCACCCTATGACAAAAAATGGAACACACCAGCAGTGTGTGAGGAGACCTGAAAGTGGCACATGGCAGAGTGTGGCGATGGAGACAACCCACCGACTGTTTTGCTCGCTGCCAAGCTGCCACCCTCTTCTCCTGATGATGCGGAAGCAATAGCCTGATGACGACGAGGCTGCCAAGTGCAATCAGCCTCATCATCATCAATTAGGGTCTCCGCCTCACTACTAGCCCCCTCGGCTGCGTGTGGGTCAGGAGACAGACCTGTCTCTAGACCGGCTACCGAGCCACTCTCCTCGCCACTACTTCTTCGCCTGGCTACTGAAGAGGCGGATGTCTCCCCCCGTTCCTGACCGCCCTCTGTTAGCTCTTCCTCACTGTACTGGATGACACCGGGAGCACTAGCCTCTGGCTGCGAATAGTGCTGCCTCGACCCCTTCCTCTGCTGCCACGTCTGCTCGCTCCTAAAACATTGCCTCCTCTGCCACTCCTCTGCATGTTGTCTGACATACTCTTTAATTAAACGATTCTGTGTCCCTGAGTAACAATTCTGTGTCCCTGAGTAACGTTTCTGTGGCCCTAAGTAACAGTTCTGTGGCCCTCAGTAACAATTCTGTGTCCCTCAGTAACAATTCTGTGTCCCTCAGTAACAATTCTGTGTCCCTCAGTAACAATTCTGTGTCTGTCCCTGAGTAACAATTCTGTGTCTGTCCCTGAGTAACAATTCTGTGTCCCTGAGTAACGTTTCTGTGGCCCTAAGTAACAGTTCTGTGGCCCTCATTAACAATTCTGTCTGTCCCTGAGTAACAATTCTGTGTCTGTCCCTGAGTAACAATTCTGTGTCCCTCAGTAACAATTCTGTGTCCCTCAGTAAAAATTCTGTGTCCCTCAGTAACAATTCTGTGTCCCTCAGTAACAATTCTGTGTCCCTGAGTAACAATTCTGTGTCTGTCCCTGAGTAAGAATTCTGTGTCTGTCCCTGAGTAACAATTCTGTGGCCCTAAGTAACGGTTCTGTGGCCCTCAGTAACAATTCTGTGTCCCTGAGTAACGTTTCTGTGGCCCTAAGTAACGGTTCTGTGGCCCTCAGTAACAATTCTGTGTCCCTGAGTAACAATTCTGTGTCTGTCCCTGAGTAACAATTCTGTGGCCCTAAGTAACGGTTCTGTGGCCCTCAGTAACAATTCTGTGTCCCTGAGTAACGTTTCTGTGGCCCTAAGTAACGGTTCTGTGGCCCTCAGTAACAATTCTGTGTCCCTGAGTAACAATTCTGTGTCTGTCCCTGAGTAACAATTCTGTGGCCCTAAGTAACGGTTCTGTGGCCCTCAGTAACAATTCTCTGTCCCTGAGTAACAATTCTGTGGCCCTAAGTAACGGTTCTGTGGCCCTCAGTAACAATTCTGTGTCCCTGAGTAACAATTCTGTGGCCCTAAGTAACGGTTCTGTGGCCCTCAGTAACAATTCTGTGTCCCTGAGTAATGTTTCTGTGGCCCTAAGTAACGGTTCTGTGGCCCTCAGTAACAATTCTGTGTCCCTGAGTAACAATTCTGTGTCTGTCCCTGAGTAACAATTCTGTGGCCCTAAGTAACGGTTCTGTGGCCCTCAGTAACAATTCTGTGTCCCTCAGTAACAATTCTGTGTCTGTCCCTGAGTAACAATTCTGTGGCCCTAAGTAACGGTTCTGTGGCCCTCAGTAACAATTCTGTGTCCCTGAGTAATGTTTCTGTGGCCCTAAGTAACAATTCTGTGGCCCTCAGTAACAATTCTGTGTCTGTCCCTGAGTAACAATTCTGTGGCCCTAAGTAACGGTTCTGTGGCCCTCAGTAACAATTCTGTGTCCCTGAGTAACAATTCTGTGTCTGTCCCTGAGTAACAATTCTGTGGCCCTAAGTAATGGTTCTGTGGCCCTCAGTAACAATTCTGTGTCCCTGAGTAACAATTCTGTGGCCCTAAGTAACGGTTCTGTGGCCCTCAGTAACAATTCTGTGTCCCTGAGTAACAATTCTGTGTCTGTCCCTGAGTAACAATTCTGTGGCCCTAAGTAATGGTTCTGTGGCCCTCAGTAACAATTCTGTGTCCCTGAGTAACAATTCTGTGGCCCTAAGTAACAGTTCTGTGGCCCTCAGTAACAATTCTGTGTCCCTCAGTAACAATTCTGTGTCTGTCCCTGAGTAACAATTCTGTGGCCCTAACTAACGTTTCTGTGGCCCTAAGTAACAGTTCTGTGGCCCTCAGTAACAATTCTGTGTCCCTGAGTAACTTTTCTGTGGCCCTAAGTAACAATTCTGTGGCCCTCAGTAACAATTCTGTGTCTGTCCCTGAGTAACAATTCTGTGGCCCTAACTAACGTTTCTGTGGCCCTAAGTAACAGTTCTGTGGCCCTCAGTAACAATTCTGTGGCCCTGAGTAACGTTTCTGTGGCCCTAAGTAACAATTCTGTGGCCCTCAGTAACAATTCTGTCTGTCCCTGAGTAACAATTCTGTGGCCCTAACTAGCGTTTCTGTGGCCCTAAGTAAGGATTCTGTGGCCCTCACTAACAATTCTGTGTCCCTGAGTAATGTTTCTCTGTCCCTAAGTAACGTTTCTCTGTACCTAAGTAACGTTTCTGTGGCCCTAACTCTGTCCCTAATACAGAGCGGTCTGCCTCTCTTGAATGACTGGAGGCAAATGAAGAATTCTAAAATGGCCGCCATTTATAGCTCGACCATTACACAGTGCTGGCTGGCTGGCTGCTGATTGGCTAATGCGATCACATGTCATTAAGGAATGCATTATGGGTCAGCGCGCCTTGTCTGCGCGCCTTCCCAGACATCCCCGCTCCGTCGCCGCACATGTCCACCGCCATTTTAGGAAAAATTTCGATTCGCGCGTCCGAAGTAGGCTATTTTTCGGATTTTCCAATATTCGAAACGAATTCCACTTCGCCTACTTCGATTCGCTCATCTCTAATAAGAATAATTCCAAGCCGGCAAAAAGTGTATCTGCAGAGCTCCTCTATTCTGCAGATACACTTAGAGGAGCTCTGCAGATACACTTTTTGCCGGCTTGGAATTATTCTTATTTTCATCCTACTTCTTCTTCTTCTTCATCCTCATCCTCTTCTTCTTCTGAGGATGAGGATGAGGATGAAGAAGAAGAAGAAGAAGAAGAAGTAGGATGAAAATAAGAATTCCAAACCGGCAAAAAGTGTATCTGCAGAGTTCCTCTATTTCTGACAGTTCTCTGATAGCTCCTTCACATGTACAGCGGTTGAAACATCTGTTTCCGAATAAAAACATCTGTATCCTAAATGGAAACAAATAGATACAATGTTTCAACCGCTGTACATGTGAAGGAACTGTCAGAGAAATGTCAGAAATAGCGGAGCTCTCTGCAGGGACACTTTTGCCGGCTGATCGGGAAAAATCCGATTCGCGCACCCGAAGTAGGCAAATATTCGGATTCGACGCGAATCGAATTTTTCCTGAAATTCGTATCGAATTCCGGTTCACCTGGTTCGATTCGCTCATCTCTATCTATGACCCTCGGTGTAGCACCTTATGGCTTCTTACATGTCTGGATAATTTATCATATAACAATATGATGTATGAGACTTTAGTCCAAATAAAGGGGGGCTAAAGGGGGACCCCCAAAATGGATCACTTATTCAATTATTTAATTTAAAAAAATGCTGACCCCTAGTGTGACACCCTTACTGCCTCTTACATGTCTGGACATTTTTTTTACTAATAAAAGTATGATGAGTATGACTACTAAACAACTCGTTCACTCCCTTATTATCTCACGACTTGACTACTGCAACTCCCTCCTCACTGGCCTACCTCATCACAGGCTATCCCCTCTAAAGTCTATCCTGAACTCAGACTCAACCACCTTACCAACCGCTCCGCATCTCCCACCCCCCTCTGTCATTCCCTCCATTGGCTTCCGATTGCCCAAAGCATTAAATTCAAATTCATTAAAGGCAGACGAAGATAGACGCTGGGCAGCCAACATCTCTCACTGTCTAGAGAAGAGGGAGTATTAATTTACAGCCACCCACCTGACCACCGGAGAGGGAGCCCTTACAACCCCCATAGGGCAGTACCTGAGCTATCACCTGAGGGGATCCCTGGACCACCTTGATGTCCTACTAACAGCATCTCGAACCCCTCGTGTATTGTCTTGTTACCAGGGGCGGACTGACCATTTGTAAACCTGGTCACTGCCCAAGGGTCCGGGTGCAGTAGGGGGCCCCATGAGATGCCCCTGGTACCTTTTTCATAGGATTTTTTGAGTTTGGGCAAGGACACAGGGGCCGCATGATCCCCTATTGCCCGGGGGCCCCATGAGTTGTCAGTCCGCCCCTGCTTGTTACTGTATTGTCTCATGTACTGTCCCCCACTATATTGTACAGCGCTGAGCAAACTTTTTGGCGCTTTATAAACACTGTATAATAATAATAATAATAATAATAATATGAGTTTTTAGCCCTGAAAAAAGGGGGACCCTTGCAACCCCTGAAATGCATTGGTCACTGAATCTATTAATGATATAATTTAAAAAATTAGTTTCGACACTATGACCCTTGGTGTAGCACTTTATTGCTTCTTACATGCCTGGACATTTTCTCATTAAATAATCTGATGTATGAGATTTTAGCCCTGAGAAAAGGGGACCCTGAAAAGCCCCGAAATGTGTTTGTTCTCTTATTCAATTAATAATTTAATTAAAAAAAACAAATTTGGACTCTATGACCATTGGTGTGGCTTACCGATTCTAGGTTTTTGGACAATTTTTTGGGGGGGGGTTCAGGTTCATGTGCATGCCCTCACTAAAGTTGTTGGAGACGAACATTGACAACTCTTTTACCATCTCACAGATATGCTACCCAGATATTCTGATCTCAAATAGACTTGATTTTCTGTTACTCTCCTTCCATATATTATGTAAAACTGGGACTTACAGCAGCTAGGTTGCACTTTCTGACTTCAGCTCAGCCGGTATTTTCCCAGACAGGATAAGAAGCTCACCGGCTTACTTTCACTTGTTGCCCGGAGTTTCTTATTAAAGAAACATGACTTCAATAACACAGTCTGGTTCTAGTTGATGAGCGTTGCACTTCTTAGTAACCCGTGATATGAAAGCATGGAGCTCTGTTCAGCACGACGTCGACTGCAGCCAAAGTGCGCCATTTAAAACTTTAGTCCGGCGAAAAACTTTCCTCTTGATGCCGCAAATCTGTAACCGCCATTGATTTGTGTGAGATATCTGCCTGCAGCCGATGCATATTAAAGCAGAGAGAAAATACCGCTTTGACATAAGACATATGGAAGGATTCTGATCTGGAAGAGCTAAATTGGATACTGTTGGATTCTGTTCTTTGCTATGTTAGCTCAGCCTTGCTCAAAGCGTTATCTATTTGATCTTCACGCTCTGTCAGAGAGGACTACACTGTACGCTGCAAATGAAGACTTTCACAGGGATAACACGGTTTAAAGGAACACTAAAACAGTGCGGCTAAAAAGTTTAAGAAGTAAAAATGATTTTTGGTTAAAATAAGCTATTTTGAGGTTATCCCTGCTTGTTGCTGTAGCAGGGAGAGGACGCTGTTTGATCCCATGAATACTTCATCTACATCTAAAAACAGATCCCAGTTTTGTATAGCGGCCTTTTTCAATGGTTTTACCCAAGAAGAACCCTTGAAATAATTTTTAGGTTTCAGCAAACCCCTTCTAAAATGAGTTTATTGGGTGTCATTGGGAAACATGCGGACGCTGTTTGATCCCATGAATACTTCATCTACATCAAAAAGCAGATCCTAGTTTTGTGGCACACAATTTTTCAATGTTTTTCCCCGAGAAGAACCCTTGAAATTATTTTCAAGTTTCAGCGAACCCCTGCTAAAATGAATCTATTGGGGGGTCATTGGGAAACATGTTCCTTTCATTGGTGGACAATGGGAAATATGCTTTTTACATTGGTGGTCAGTGAGAATAATGCCTCCATTACAGTGTTGGTCAGATTGCCTGCTTACAGCCAGTTATAAAAATCAGCCAAGTGGCTTTGGACCCTGAACTATACAGTTAATACAGGCACTGTCAGATGGGAGATCAATCAAACACAGTTCAAGGCAACCCTAGCAACTTCTGGAGGATCCATAGGGATCCAAGGAACCCTGGTTGAGAATAGCTTTGGGTTTTTCTATTTTTCCAGTTTAAGTGGTGATGATTGATGGGTTTCACTTGCACTCTGTCAGAGAGGATTACACTGTACGCTGCAAATGAAGACTTTCACAGGGATAACAGTTTACAGAAACACTAAAACAGTGCGGCTAAAAAGTTTAAGAAGTAAAAAAGATTTTTGGTTAAAATAAGCTATTTTGAGGTTATCCCTGCGTGTTGCTGTAGCAGGGAGAAGACGCTGTTTGATCCCATGAATACTTCATCTACATCAAAAAGCAGATCCCAGTTTTGTAGTACAGCCTTTTTCAATGTTTTTACCCGAGAAGAACCCTCAAAATAATTTTCATGTTTCAGTGAACCCCTGCTAAAATGAATCTATTGGGGGGTCATTGGGAAGCATGTTCCTTTCATTGGTGGACAATGGGAAGAATGCTTTTTACATTGGTGGTCATTGAGAATAATGCCTCCATTACAGTGTTGGTCAGAATGCCTGCCTTACAGCCAGTTAAAAAAATCAGCCAAGTGGCATTGCACCCTGAATTACACAGTTACTACAGGCACTGTCAGATGGGAGATCAATCAAACACAGCTCAAGACAACCCTAGCAACGTCTGGAGGATCCATAGGGATCCAAGGTACCCTGGTTGAGAATAGCTTCTGTATAGGTTTGGGTTTTTCTATTTTTCCAGTTTAAGTGGTGATGATCAGGTGATGGGTTTCACTTGCACTCGGTCAGAGAGTACTATACCGTACGCTGCAAATGGAGACTTTTATAAGGATAACACAGTTTAAAGGAACACCTAAATAGTGCAGATAAAAATTTTAAGCAGTAAAGAGATTTCTTAGTTAATATAAAGTTATCCTTGCTTGTTGCTGTAGCAATAAGCAGCCATTGTTCGGGTCCTTGAATACTTCAACTACATCCAAAAACAGATCAGTTTTCTGTACGGCAGCCTTTCTCAATGTTTTTATCCCACCGAGACCTTGAAATATTTTTCAGGTCTTAGTGACCCCTGCTGAAATCAATTTATAGGGGTCATCAGGAAGAATGCTTCTTACATTGGTAGCCAGTGAGAAGAATGCCACCCTGTTGATGTGATGTGGGACCCAGAATTATACAGGCACCATCAGATAGGAGGTCAATCAGCCACAGCTTAATGAATATATCATCTACATCCAAAGGCAGATAACATTTCTATATGCGGCCTTTCTCAATGTTTTTATCCCACTAAGACTTTGAAATAATTTTCAGGTCTCAGTGAACCCCTGCTGAAATCAATTTGTTGGGGTCATTTGGAAGAATGCTTTTTACATTGAGGGTCAGCGGGAAGAATGCCTCCATTACAAACATCAAGTGGTGTTGGAGCTGGAATTATGTGTGTATAATCAAATATGAGGTCAATCAGCCACAGGTAACTTCTAGAGGGATCCTTGAGCTTCACAGAGCCTCTTTTAGGTCTCAAGATTTCTTGCCAAAAATGTATTTATTAGGGGTCATTAGGAAAAATGCATCTTACGTTGGTAGTCTCTATTACAGTGGTGGTCTGAATGCCACCTCTACAGACTGCTAAAAAGATCTGCTAAGTGACATTGGACCCAGAATTATACAGGCACCATGAGATGGGAGGTCAATCAGCCACAGCTTAAGGTAGCCCTAGCAACTTTTGGAGGAACTTTGGAGGAGCTTTGGGTTTTTCTATTTATCCAGTTCAAGTGGTGATGATCAGTTAACAAGTTTCTGTCGTGCTCTGTCAGAGAGGGCTCATTACCCCGTACACTGCAAATTAAGTCAATCACAGGGATAACACAGTTTAAAGGAACGTTAAAACAGTGTGGTTAAACAGTTTCGGAAATAGAAAGGATTTTTTTTTGTTAAAATAAGCTGTTTTGTGGTGGTGATCTCTGCTTGTGGCTGTAGCAGGGAGTAGCTAATGTTTGATCCAGTGAAGACTTCATTTACATCCAAAAGCAGATCAGATTCTTGTACAGTGGCCATTCTCTTTTTTCCTGAAGAAACCCTTGAAATATTTTTCACGTCTCAGGTAATCCCTACTAAAATTAATTTATTGAGAGCCATTGGAAAGAATACCCCTTACGCTGTTGGTCAAGGAAAGAATGTCTCTTACATTGGTGGTCAATGAGAAGAATGCCTCCATTACACTGGTGGGCAGAATGTCAGCCTTACAGACAGTTAAAAAGACCTCAGCATCCAATCAAATAAAAAGTACTCCCACGTGTACTCCAAATCTTCAAAACTTGCATATTTTACGTTGATAAATCTT
Source organism: Staurois parvus (assembly GCF_062004578.1). Lineage (NCBI taxonomy): Eukaryota > Metazoa > Chordata > Amphibia > Anura > Ranidae > Staurois > Staurois parvus. The sequence goes on from NW_028319059.1 coordinate 735,439, forward strand.
AAAAACGGTGACCTCCTCTTCCTCTTTCAACCTCAAGGAAAATATCTAAACCGCACATAGTGCATTATCTTTACCACACAATAAAATTATAAACTACAAACTACTAACATTAAAGTGCTCATAATCAGCAAAAAAAACTCCACCAAGTGTCAATGAGTGTCTTGTGTCTGTAATTCCTACTCTTACCCTCTAGATTGCTCGGTCAAACATAAATTCCCAAGACGTGAATGCTTCCTCCAAAATTCTTCCTCAGACGACCAAGAGATTGAATTACATATTGTGTGATGTTATACATAATTTCAAAACGTGCCACACAGTGATCCCTTATTATAAACCACTGACCGCCAATCTCGTGAATCATGGATAGTCCACCACCATACAATCCATGCTCCTTACCCAACTGCAAGAGGAACAGGCTGTAAACTATTGGGATCCACTTCCACCAATGTCACTCTGATCTCTCCTGTCACAATATATAAATCAAAGAGAACAGACAACCATCGTGTAAAATATCAAAGCTTTAAAATGTATTAAATGAAAAAGAGCTTACAATTATAGTGTATACATCAGCGTTGGTACAAATTGAAAGGTCCGGACCCCCTTCCAAAATGGCCACCGCGCAACTTCCGACTTTGCATCTGACGTCACTTACTGACGCGTTTCATCATTACGACTTTGCCAAAGGATCCGTTTTCAAGATTTATTAACGTAGAATATACAAGTTTTGGAGATTTAGAAGTCACATGGGAGTACTGATTGAGGACTTTTTATTTGATTGGATGCTGAGATATTTATTATTATTGATTGGACTTCGTGGGGGGAAGGGATCTTTTGGTGACCAGGGGTTATACACATTATTGTACATAGTGATATTGTATAATTTGGGGTTCAATTGCTTTTTTTGCACAGTTAAAAATACCTGCTAAGTGGCCTTGGACCCAGAACTTTGTAGGAATCAAATGAGAGGTCAATCAGTCACAGCTTAAAGAACCCCTAGCAACCTTTGGAGAAACCTAGGGGATCCATGGAACCCTGATTAAGAATGTCTGCTGTACAGCTTTTGTCTGTTTGTCCCTCAAATGCTGATGGTCAGTTGACAGGTTTCCTTAGTGCCACAAAGAATCCATTTCACTCTCCTGAAAGTGCCATACTTTTTTAATCGGAATTAATATGATAGGAAACCACAAAAGGTCCCTTGCACGGTAATAGCATAATGTCCTAGTGTGCATTGTATACTATTTATTTATTACATGTACTTGTATAGCGCCATCAATTTATGCAGCGCTTTACATATATATATATATTGTACATTCACATCAGTCCCTAACCCTCCGGGAGTGTACAATCTAAGGTCCCTAACTCACATTCATACATATAAATACTAGGGCCAATTTAGACAGGAGCCAATTCACCTATCAGCATTTCTTTGGAGTGTGGGAGGAAACCGGAGTACCTAGAGGAATCCCAGGCAGGAACAGGGAGAACATGCAAACTCCAGGCAGGTGGTGCCGTGGTTGGGATTCAAACCCATGACCCTAGTGCTGCCAGGCGGAAGTGCTAACTATTTAGCCATACTAGCGCATTATGAAAGACTTACCTAAGAACAAAGGCCTCCTCTTGGTTGACAGGGTTTCTATCTTCACCCAGTCTTCCTTTTGGGTTCACAGGCTCCGGCTGTTTGAATGGCTGAGATGATTTCACAGCTGTAGCAGAGCTATCTCAATTTATTTATTTTCTAAAAGACCCCAAAGCAAAACCTAAATACCTGCCAGAAATTCATGACGTTGCTGACTTCTTGTATGCAAAATGTCTTTCAAAAGGAATGTGTGAACTTATTGTGTATATACTGTACAGTGTATATAATATATATATATATATATCACATATATTTAATAGATTTTTTTTTTTGCTTTACAGTGTATGCAAAATATATATACAGTTGTGTTCAAAATAATAGCAGTGTGTTGAAAAAAGTGAATAAAGCTCAAAATCCTTCTAATAGCTTTTATTTCCATCCACACAAATGCATTGGGAACACGACACATTCTATTCCAAATCAAAACATGAAGAAAAATAGATCAAATTTGTGTTGTTCCTCTAAAAAAAATTGAAGGAAAGTGAATTATTAGACTGTTCAAAAAAATAGCAGTGTTTGTATTCTTCTTTACAAACTCAAACATTCACTATATAAACTAAAAAATGTTTGAAGATTTTGCTTTCCTTTGAATGACTTCATGAATATTTGGTTGTAGTCGCACTGTTTCTGAGAACTGCTGTACATCTGTGTTGTATGGAGTCACCCAACTTCTGGCCCCTGTGATCAGGTATTCCAGCCCAGGATGATTGGACCACATTCCACAGTTCTTCTCTATTTCTTGGTTTTGCCTCAGAAACTGCATTTTTGATGTCACCCCACAAGTTTTCTATTGGATTAAGATCCGGGGATTGGACTGGCCACTCCATAACGTCAATCTTGTTGGTCTGGAACCAAGATGTTGCACGTTTACTGGTGTGTTTGGGGTCGTTGTCTTGTTGGAACACCCATTTCAAGGGCATTTCCTCTTTAGCATAAGGCAGCATGACCTCTTCAAGTATTCTGATGTATTCAAACTGATCCATGATCCCTGGTATGCGATAAATAGGCCCAACACCGTAGTATGAGAAACATCCCCATATCATGATGCTTGCACCACCATGCTTCACTGTCTTCACAGTGTACTGTGGTTTGAATTCAGTGTTTGGGGGTCCTCTGACAAACTGTCTCCGGCCACTAGACCCAAAAAGAACAATCTTACTTTCATCAGTCCACAAAATGTTGCGCCATTTCTCTTTAGGCCAGTCAATGTGCTCTTTGGCAAATTGTAACCTCTTCAGCACGTCTTTTTTCCAACAGTGGGACTTTGCGGGGGCTTCTTGCAGATAGCTTGGCTTCACATAGGCGTCTTCTAATTGTAACAGTCCTCACAGGGAACGTCACACCTTCTTTGCTCTTCCTGGAGCTGATTGTTGGTGGAGTCCTTGCCATTTTGGCTATTCTTCTATCCATTCCAATGGTAGTTTTTTGCTTTCTTCCACGTCTTTCAGGTTTTGGTTTTCATTTTAAAGCATCTGCGATCATTTTAGCTGAGCAGCCTATCATTTTCTGCACTTCTTTATATGTTTTCCCCTCTCCAATCCACTTTTTAATCAAGATACGCTGTTCTTCTGAACAATGTCTGGAACGACCCATTTTCCTCAGAATTTCAGGGAGAAATGCACTGTAACCAGCATGTACAACATTTGCTGCCTTCCTTCCTTAAATAAGGGCAATAATTGCCACCTGTTTTTCAAAGAATGAATGACCTCACTAATAGAACTCCACACTGCTATTATTTTGAACATGCTCCTTTCAATGAGTGATTCAATGACACAGAATCAGCAGCATGCATGTCATGACTGTTAGGCCTGTTGGATTTCTATTACTCTACTACACCTGCTAGTAAATTACTTGCCATGTAGAAATATCATTTCTACCAAAAACAGTGATTGATCCGGTTAGTGATGTCTGACTGCTATTATTTTGAACACAACTGTATATATATATATAATGTCATTACATACCCTTTTAGGTGTTCTTTAATCACAATAAGTTCACTGGTTCCTTTTCAAAGACTTTTTGCATGCACTGTTTTATAGACACACTATAATCAAACCAGAGTAAGCCAACTGGCTGAACTGTACTTATGACGAGTTCCAGCACTTGTACAGCAATTACTGTATGTCTGTCTAGACTACATCTAACTCTGCTCTATAGCTTTCAGATGTATAACTTGCATGTACCAGATTGATTTGTGCAGCCGAGCAAATAATTGTTGGAAAGTTATAATCAGTATTCTAACCCGCGCCGTATCCCATTACTTGCTCCGTTTGGAAAATACACTTATGGGGGGGATGCAACACGAGGGCACTGGGTGTAAAAACGTTTGCATAATTCAGCAAACCAGATGCAGTCATGGTGGGGTTGTATCATTTCCAGAGGCTTGGTGTCAATGGCGTACGTGCAAAAGTGTTGGAGAAGAATGGAATGCTTTTTACACACCCCCAAATAGCATCATCTGTGAACTTAAACCCACACAAAGATGTTTTTTAAAATTTCAGGAAAACAGCTAAATACAGACAGGAAATCTGTTTTACATGCCAAAGGATTTGTATTTCTGTCCATCCAGTCCCAAAAATTACAAAGCTCAGCCACACAGCACAGTCCTGCCTGGCAGGGACCTGATCTCTCTCTGCTGATGTTAGGTAACACTTACAGGTCTTGTCCCACCCCTGATCTATGATTAGATAAGGAAAAGAGAATCAACATAGCAGGGGCGGACTGACCATTTGGAAACTCGGGCACTGCCCAAGGGCCCGGGGTCACTAGGGGGCCCCATGAGATGCCCCTAGTACCTGTTTCATAGGCTTTTTTGAGTTTGGGCAAGGACACAGGGGCCCCATGATCCCCTATTGCCCGGGGGCCCCATGAGTTGTCAGTCCGCCCCTGCAACATAGTAATGAGCTCATCTTTCTGTCACCCTGCTCTCTACTCTTTTCAGTATGCTCCTTGTTAAAGCGGTTCTTAAGGCTGAAGGTTTTTTACCTTCATGCCTTCTACGCATGAATGTAAAAAACCTTCAGTGTGCAGCCCCCCACCCCCATACTTACTTGAGCCTGATCTCCATCCAGCACTGTGCACGGGAGCAGCGGCTCTCCTGGCTCTCTTCCTCCTCATTGGCTTAGACACAGTAGTGAGACCCCATGACAGTCAGGAAGGAGGGAGATGGGGTTGGAGCTGAGCTGCACACTGTGTCTTATGGACACAGATCTGGGCTCAGGAGCACTTGCAGCACAAAAACTCCACTATACTTTACCAATAATAAAAACATGAAAAAATTCCAATTATGTAATAGGCAGGATGGAGGAATCCGAAAAAGAACAGGTCCATGTGATGGGTAATATTCCACTTTAAAAAAGAGCTTTTGCAACCCTAAGGAGCAATGTAAATCTTATTGCACCCTTTAAACCTTCCAGGGCATAGCTTTGTTCCACATTTACTTCAATACATTTTGCAAAGATGGTGAAATTTCTCGAAAAAAATTAAACTGTTAATTTTGTCAATTCTTAAGTTATAGCATGAATCTGTAGAGGATGAAAAGTGCACTGGAGTGTTCCAATGACTATTTGTGGCTTACAGTGCCTTGAATGAGAGATAAACATGTGCGTCAGTGAGCAAGTCAGATCAAAAGGAATCAGAGGTAAGTTGCTGATAAAATCAATGATTCATCACAGAACGACAGTGAACATGAGAAAACAGCCATAGGTGCCTATGATGATGATGGCGATTGGACAGCACATGAGCTTGATGACTAATCTTTGAATGGCAAAAAGTTGTGATATTGATCAGCAAATCCTGTTTCCCATATTATGAAGATAGTTATCAGACAAAAGTCCAGTATTAGGTCTCTCTCTTAATACATATACTGTAAAAAGTTTTATTCAACTGTCCATCAGACAAAGAATTTATAGTTTGGCTAAACTGTCACTTTTTTGTCTGATGGACATTTAAAAAAACATTGTACATGTAAGCTACAACTGCCAATATTGATATTTTGCCACATGTTGAGCCTGGAAGGCAGGGCTCCGGATGCATGCACAAACTATAATAGGTGTAGGTACTGTCTACTGTGCTTTGAATAAATATATATACTGTATTTTCCGGCGTATAAGGCGACTGGGTGTATAAGACGACCCCCTAATTTTCCAGTTAAAACATAGGTTTTGGGCTATACTCGCCGTATAAGACTACCCCCCTTCCAAGGCAACACCATTTAAAAATATCAGATTTTTTAATTGAAATGGTTATGACTTACCGGTACTTAAAATCCTTCAAAATCCTCATGTTCATCCTCTGACATCATAAGTTCATGAATGACATCTTGTGATACATTTGTAAGACAGTCATCATATGGATCAAATTCCAAATCAGATGGTTACCGCTGGATGTGCAGTAATACGGTAGCTTCGGCTACATACAGTATACAGTATATATACAGCCCGCTGGATGTGCGGTAATACGGCAGCTTCGGCTACATACAGTATACAGTATATATACAGCCCGCTGGATGTGCAGTAATGTACATACAGTATACAGCGCTCAGCCAAGCTGGCTCAAAACAAAAGTCCCTATGATAGATTAATCTGTCAGCCCGCTGGATGTGCGATATATACAGTATACTGCGCTGAGCCAAGCGGTTTCAAAACTTACCGGTACGTCCCTACTGTAATCAGACCGCTGGATGTGTGTATGTACAGTAGCTGCGGCTACATACAGTATACGCTGGGCCAATCACGGCAAGCGATGTATTCTACTAATGAATACAAAGCCTGCTCGGATTGGCTGAGGTTGTGACATCATCAGCCCACCTCTCTGACTCAGCCAATCCGAGCAGGCTTTATATTCATTAGTAGAATACATCACTCGCCGTGATTGGCCCAGTGTATATTGTATGTAGCTGCAGCTACTGTACATACACGCATCCAGCGGGCTGATTACCGTAGGGACGTACCGGTACGTTTTGAAACCGCTTGGCTCAGCGCAGTATACTGTATATACCGCACATCCAGCGGGCTGACAGATTAATCTATCATAGGGACATTTGTTTTGAGCCAGCTTGGCTCAGCACGGTATATTGTATGTACATTACTGCACATCCAGCCAGCTTGACCCAAACAAACTCAAGGTTCACATTTTATACCCCGCGTATAAGACGACCCCCAATTTTTGGGTTATATATTTAAGTATAAAAAGTAGTCTTATACGCCAGAAAATACTGTATATAGTGATATAGGGGATGATTAGCTCTAATGGTAGATGCTTTCCAAGTGAGTCCACGCTAGTCAGAAACTCTTTTTCAGGGCTTGGTAGCCTACTTTTATTAAAAGGCAAGAAACAAAAAACACAAAAGTCCAAAATAAAGTTTCCCACACAGGGGTTCTTCTCCAGTGGTAAATACAAATGAAAAATGCTAAGCCTCCTGGCTACTCCTTATTAACACTGCTGGTCAGCAGTACCTTTGCTAGTATGGGTCTCCCAAACCACTGGCTATTCCTTGCGCACCACCTCGGACGTCTTAAGCACACACAGCCTTGAGCCCTTGCGATGCACACAGCGTCTATCTCACACAGAGAATCACAATGGCAGCCACTGCTCCAACTGCACTCCACTCCCCCCTGCAACCTTCAGTAGACCATCATTATAAGGTCTGTGAGCACCTGGGCCCACACCCTGCTGGTTGCCTACAAAATCTAGACTCTGGATTAGATATTTCTTCCCTCCCAAGGTACTTTGAAATCTCCAAACTACAGAGACCCATCCAGAAATATCGAAATCTGGAGAAACCTGCAACAGCAGTTTTCTCCACTCAAAATCTACGATCTGCAGTTCTGCACTCCTCATATGTGCAGACCCTGTGTCCATTACCTGACCACTACTACCTATTTTTATCCTGTGACAGAGCGCTGCACTGTTACAATATATATACACTATATTGCCAAAAGTATTGGGCCGTCTGCCTTTACATGCACATGAACTTGAATGGCATAGCAGTCTTAGTCCGTAGGGTTCAATATTGAGTTGGCCCCGCCCTTTGCAGCTATAACAGCTTCAACTCTTCTGGGAAGGCCGTCCACAAGGTTTAGGAGGGTGTCTATGGGAAGGTTTACCATTCTTCCAGATGTGCATTTGTGAGATCAGGCACTGATGTCGGGGGCGGAGGCCTGACTTGCAGTCTCCGCTCCACTTTATCCCAAAGGTGTTCTATGGGGTTGAGGTCAGGACTCTGTGCAGGTATATATATATCACTACCCTTTTCAGAATTGCTGAAGTTTTGGGTCCCCCATAGTCCTGCACAGCCAGGCAACACGCATTTCACAAACTTGCATCCAGGAGTCAGTAACCAGTCCTTGAGCTTGTTTTGATGTTCTATTAGGGGATTTTAGAACTTGGCTGGGGTAAGGGGTGTACAGGATGCCCAAAAGAACTGAGGAACTGAGGACAACTTCCTGAACTTTGTATGAGTGATTCCATCAACAGCCTCACACTTCAGATGCTCCTCTATTTAGCTGCCTAGAGGAATCCCTGAGCAGGGGATCCAGTGTCTGTCACTTTATCAAATAAGACAGTCCAGGGTGGTGGCTAATCTGGTTTCCTACCAGAGTGCTCCTTCGCCTATCTGGCGAGTGATTCCATCAACAACCTATTTTGAACAGCTAGCCAGAATCTCCGGTAGTACCACCCCAGACCCAAGATGCTCCTCTATTTGGTTGCCTGGAAGAATCCCTGAGCAGGGGATCCAGTGCCTGTCACTTTAACAAATAAGACAGTCCAGGTTGGTGGCTAATCTGGTTTCCTACCAGAGTGTTCCTTCCCCTATCAGGCCCAGGGGGTGCAGGTCTACTCACTTAGTCCTTCTCCTGTGTTGCCGGTGGGTTGGTGGTTGCTACCAGGCCTTTTAGCTGGACTGCTCCTTCCCTCGCACACAGAGGGTCCTCTCTCAGGGTGTAGTGAAGTCTCGAGATTACCTCTCTCCAAGGTCCTCTGCCTGTAGTTGAACCCCTCTCCATTTGAGCTTCCTCACAGGCTCCATCATCACATTCTCTCTCCTCTCCAATTCTCCTGCAACTGTCCTCCAGCTGAGCAGGCTCAGTTTCTCTTAAAGGTTGTTCTGGCCCCTTGCTAAGCTTCCTGTTGGGGATTGGCTAGGGTCCTCTAAGAGTGCAGATCGGACACTCCTAAGATCTGCCCACGGCTTCCAGACCTTTTTCCAAAGTTCTAGAACATGGGGAGATTCCAGAGGGATGGTCTGCAGAGCATCTCAGCTCTGACCCAAATTTGACCCTGCTAGCTACCACACCCAGGCTGCTATTCAGCCCTCCTAACTAACAATTGATCTAGAACTCCCCCTAGGGTGATATATATATATATATATATATATATATCTACCCCTCCAGGAGCCAATGCAAAGGAGGGGGTAGATCCTTCTGTTCTATAGTTTGACCTTTTCAAGAATCTCAACCTCTGTGACTTAAATGTGGAATGTAGGCTTATATAGATACACACACATATATTGATTGTCCACTGAATGGATGCCTGATACCCAGCAAAATATCCTCTCAGAGAAATGAACACTAAGTCAAAGAATAAAAGGATAACTCTGTATACTGTAAGTTAAGTCAATAGGTAACTGTATAGACATTAAATTAGATTAAACACAGTATTGACAGGTAATTGACCTTCAAGTTAATAACAGACAGAATGTGAGGTACTGTTAGAATTGAGTCTCCAAACCAGTATAAACAGTAACCACGCCACCAGTAGTGCAACCATGAAGGAATTAGAAATACAAACAGGTAAGGCTCTACTGCTCACATGCACTCATGGCAGCTCTGCTAGGCTAAACTGATCAGAAAGACATCAACCAAAAAGCAATGACAGAATAGACTAAATGGCAGGTATATTGGGGGTCAATGGGAGGGTCAGTCTCTAATATGATCTATTTCTTGGCTACTGTTGGGGCCCTTGAAGATTGTTGGTGCACTTAATGAAAGTCCCCTTGAGAACCTGCATGCAGTAAATAATCTGTGAGAGATTTGGTTGCTGTTAAACATCCCTGTGGCAGTTTCTATGGGAGGATGTAGGGTGGTAGTTATCATAAACAAAATCCAAATTAGGTCAGGTGTACTAATATTCTGATGCCTAGTGCTTAATATCCTGCTCTAAGAGGTTCTGTGAGAAATGACAGAGAAACATGGGACTGCTTTCCTGTCACCAATTCCTATGGCGATGCGGCAGTCTTTTGTGATGCAGGGCCCCTCTCTCAGATTTACTTGGATGCTGGTAGAGTCCAGCAATCTGTAGTGATATGCCTGGGCATGCTCTGGCCTCCCGGCAACAATGAAGGAGGAAACTGTGATGCGGGCTGGGTTGTTGGATAGCTCTCACTTTTGCTGGCAAATGGCTCTGGGCCTCAAGGATGAGAATCCCCTGGGAACAAGGATCTGTGGGTGTGTTCTTCAGAATATTGTGGTGCCAAGAGAATACTTTCTTTATGGGCAATTCTATTGAAGTTTCAGTCTGATCTCTCCTATGCCCCGGTGCATTGAGGGATTTCTAGCTCAGAAAGTCAGCACTTCCCTTACAGAGTGATTGTTTTAAACTTCACCTCCCAAAGTTCTCAGCTCTCTCCATAAAAGTGTATGGGTTTTCTTGGCATTGGCTCTCTCTTTGCTGGTCGGAGGAGAATAATGTAGCCTGGCTTCAGTATCTCTATAGAATGGGGAGCACAAATAGTGTGTCTTTCTCCATTCTACTGTAGTCTAGGGATAAGGTTAGGTGTAAAATGTATGTAAAACCAATCAATAAGATATTTAAAGTGGAGATCCAGGTTCCCCGCAAAAAATTTAATGCCAGCAGCTACAAATACTGTAGCTGCTAAATTTTAATATAAGGACACTTACGTGTCCAGGGATCGAGAAATGTCCTCACCCTGATGCAGGTGCCGGCATCTTAAGTAAGGGAAACCATCAGCAAAGCCTTACGGCTTCACAGCCAGACTCCTATTGCACAAATGTGAAGCGTACTGCACTTTGTGAATGGTCCTGCAGTCTTCTGGGACCTGTAAAGTGTCCCAGAGGGCTGTGGGGGAAGGAGAGGGGCCGAACATCCCTCTCAGATTGCCGTGGTAATCTGACCGGCAAGTGGAAGGGGGTACCTGTCAAAACCAGGTACCCGATCCCACCCTCTACCAAAAAAAGTGTCCTATGTGGCAGTGGAGGTCGGGGAGGATACAAACAAGTGGAACTTTCTATTTTGGTAAAGTTCCACTTTACATTTTAGAGCACAACTTTGCTCTCTTAATCAGCATTGGATATTTTAATCCTTATTCTGCTAGCATTAGTAAACAGATAGGAAATTAAATTGTATGTACTTGTTTTACATTTTTTTTTTACATTTCTTCAGTTACTTCCTGGTTTCTGGCCTAGGCAAATGATGTCATACATCCTAGGAGTCTTCAGGAGAGTAGGGTGGGGTTTTGTCAGCTAATCACACCCTCCTGATTACATGCCTGAGCTAATTGCAGATGGATTCCAGGAAGTAAATGTTACACAAATCTTCTGCCCTAACTCAAGTTGGCCACAGCCAGAAATGCTAGAGGGGTGTTTTTCAAAGTAACTTCTCAGAAAAATAAAGCATGGAGACATGGATGGAGGGGTGAGTTTGCCTTGAATATTAAAAATGAAGCTTTTTTGGTTTGTGGTGCCCAGATGCAGTGCAGTTTCACTTTAAAGTAATTTTAAAAATAATTTTGAATATTTTAAACCTGCACCTTTCATTAAACTAATCCCTGCCGTGATTCTGCTATTAAGGTCCTTTTTCAGGCACTTCATGCTGTAGAATGACATTGGCATCCTATCACTTACTTTCAAATAAGCACTACAAGCAGCCAATTTGAAGCATGGACAAAGTTAACTGTTAGTCACCATCAAGAAACCTGCCCTGGGAAATGTCTTGCAGTCACCGCTGGAGTGCATGTATACAAAAAGTGGCTGCAAAGAGGCTGCAAGAAACCATCAGCACTGACAATTGTTTATGGTACACAGTGCTTTAAAAAACACATTTTTGTTTATTTAGGATATACATCTATCATTTATGTTTTTAGGTAACTAAAAACTACCAGTACCAAGGACAAAAGTGACACAAGATATATACATTTTATTGCCTAAATGTTGTCTCTCCTCTCAATGATAAAGTAACTGAGGTGTTTCTGGGGAAGGGTACTGATAATGCTACACCATGCAAAGACATTTCAGACAATTTTACTCTTCTAATCCTAGGGTTATAATTTGGGGAAGGTTTATTTCTGTTCCAGCCTGACTGTGACCTTGTGTCAAAGCTAGCTCCATAAAGACATGGTTTGATGAGTTTGAAGGAACCTGAGTGGCCTTCACAGAGATCTGACCTCAACCTTAATGAACAGAACAATGTAAAAAAAGTCAGGTCCATAAATGCATGGTTTGATGAGTTTGGTGTGGAGGAACCTGAATGGCCTTCACAGAGATCTGAACTCAACCCTAGTTAACATGACAATGTAAACAAAGCCAGGTCCATAAAAACATGGTTTGATGAGTTTGGTGTGGAGGAACCTGAATGGCCTTCACAGAGATCTGAACTCAACCCTAGTGAACATGACAATGTAAACAGAGCAAGGTCCATAAAAACATGGTTTGATGAGTTTGGTGTGGAGGAACCTAAATGGCCTTCACAGAGATCTGAACTCAACCCTAGTTAACATGACAATGTAAACAAAGCCAGGTCCATAAAAACATGGTTTGATGAGTTTGGTGTGGAGGAACCTGAGTGGCCTTCACAGAGATCTGAACTCAACCCTAGTGAACATGACAATGTAAACAAAGCCAGGTCCATAAAAACATGGTTTGATGAGTTTGGTGTGAAGGAACTTGAGTGTACTGCCTGGGGTCTTGAATTCAATCCTACTGAACTCCTTTAGAATTATTGAAATGCTGATTGCAAACCAGGTCTTCTCATCCAACATCAGTACCTGACCTCACAAATGCTCTTTTGGATAAATGAGAACCACCACCCACAGACACAATCTTGTAGAAAGCCTTCCCAAAAGAGAAGGACTTGTTAAAGCCCCAATGAGGTGCAACTCCATATTCATGGCCCAAAGTTTTGTAATGAGTTATCCAACAAGCTCTTCATGGTGTGATGATCAGGTTTTCACAAACCTTTGACCTTATAGTATATAAAGGAAAATTCCCAAGTTTGTCTAGTTTGGAAAAATGATGAACGTTATGGCAGGTGTACATATAGTTTTTGTTTTTTTGTAACAATTGTATAAAATATTTCACTTAACTCTGAATGAGAACAAACACGAACGAAGCCAAGGCCAGCCTTTTAAATCTTTTACCAATATATTTTGATCAATACTGGGAGAAAATCTATTGTGATTTAGTTTAACTTCTTCCCTCACACAGGAGCTCGTAAAAGCGGCAATTAATTAAAGAGCGAAATCTCGGGCTGAACTCTGGCACTTTTCCGCTTTGTTGTGATGAGTTAGTCTGTAATAAAACAATAGAATTTACAGGCCATTGACAGAGGAGTCTGCTGAAATTATTTTTATAGACTTTAAACCAAGATGATTTTCAGAATAAAATAAAAGAAGGTTTTCATTGCTACCGAAAACTTTATGGAGGTTTGAACGGTTTGGATTTCCATCTGAAAACAAGTTTTTATTTTGTCATCTTTTAATACTAGTGTCATTGATATTGAATAATGAAGGAACTATTGATCAGGTGATCCACTTGGATTTGCTCTATTGTCAGTTTGGTAAACCTGGATATGCAAAGCTGCCCGGAGATGGACTGAAATTCGGCCATTTCCGAGGAACTAATTACCTAATTTATTAAAATTTATATGTCCCTGGGCAGCCACTAGCAGGTTTTTGCAAGTGGCACATGTGAGAGGATGGTGTAAATATTCAGGGGAACATTCTGGAAGCTCTCAACTCTCAGGGTTTTTCCCACTGATCACCAATGTAAGGAGCATTATTCACCAATATATGGGGCTTTCTTCCCACTGATCATCAATGTAAGGGTATTTTTCCCACTGACCAGCAAAGTAAGGGCCATTCATCTCAATGGCCACCAATGTCAAGAGAATTCTTCCTACTAATTATCAATATGAGGGATATTCTTCCCACTGGCTACCAATGTGGGAGCATGGCCTAGACTAGCATGTGACTGGCTGTGCTTGACAGAGCTCATGCTAATCATCCTACAGTGATCCTGCCTCCAGTGTAGATCCTGTGTAAAACTAATCTAATTTTGTAGCTGACTTTCCAGGAACCCTCCTGAGCCTGATACTGCCAATCCTCTTTGCTATGCCAGGACTTCCTGAAGATTAGGGAGCATACTACCATCACACAGAGCTGCATTAGTGACCAAGAGGACCAGCTACCCTTTGAAATTAGGGAGGCCAAACTCACTGCACAGCAAGCGTCTGTTTCAAACATCAAAATGGATGGCTCAAAAGAAATCTTTGGCAAAGAGGCGTTCACTTCTCTTTGCTGTTGAACGGGCCCACCAGGCACTGCCCAGACCACTGTCTCCAGGTCACCCGCCACGATCAATGCTGGACCACTAATTAAATTCCAAATATAGCGATGCCCCCACAGGGGCAACTTGAAAATGCGTGTCCCCAGTGGTTGCCCTGATCTTGCAAACCTCCTCACACCTCTGGCACTCTGGGTTTAGATATCTCCTTGCTACTAAATATTCCACAGTCAACTGTTAGTGATATTATAACAAAGTGAAAGCAACTGGGAACAGCAACTCAGCCATGAAGTGGTAGGCCATGTAAAATGACAGTCAGTGCATGCTGAAACGCACAGTGTGCAGAAGTCACCAACTGTCTGCAGAGTCAATAGCTAAAGACCTCCAAACTTCATGTGACCTTCAGATTAACACAAAAGTGCATAGTTTCATGGAATGGGTTTCCATGGCCGAGCAGCTGCATCCAAGCCTTACAGGTGAAACTCAAAAAATTAGAATATCATGCAAAAGTTCATTTATTTCAGTAATGCAACTTAAAAGGTGAAACTAATATATGAGATAGACTCATTACATGCAAAGCAAGATAGTTCAAGCTGTGATTTGTCATAATTGTGATGATTATGGCTTACAGCTCATGAAAACCCCAAATCCACAATCTCAGAAAATGAGAATATTGTGAAAAGGTGCAATATTCTTGGCCCACTCTAATCAGCTAATTAAGCCATAACACCTGCAAAGGGTTCCTGAGCCTTTAAATGGTCTCTCAGTCTGGTTCAGTAGGAATCACAATCATGGGAAAGACTGCTGACCTGACATTTGTGCATTTTTAGCCCAGGTAAGATGCTTGTGAAGTTGTTTGTTGTTCAGGAGTGGCTTGACAAGAGGAATATGACATTTTAAGCCCATGGCCAGGATCCGTCTGTGTGTGGTGGCTCTTGATGCACTGACTCCAGCCTCAGTCCACTCCTTGTGAAAGTCCCCAACACTTTTGAATGGCCTTTTCCTGACTATCCTCTCCAGGCTGCGGTCATCCCTACTGCTTGTGCACCTTTTTCTTCCACACTTTTCCCTTCCACATAACTTTCTATTAATGTGCTTTGATACAGCACTTTGGGAACATCCAACTTCTTTTGCAATTACCTTTTGAGGCTTTCCCTCCTTATGGAGGGTGTCAATGATGGTTTTCTGCACAACTGTCAGGTCAGCAGTCTTTCCCATGACCCAAATGAGCCAAATTTGCCAATTTGAAAAAGAGGCTCCAATGATTACTCTGCCAAAGTAGGGGTCACTGTCAGTGGGATGGATGAGTAAGATTGGGGTTCCCTGATGTGGATTATTCCTACTTGGCCCTGTTTCTGCATGGTGACATCCCCCCTGCCATTCCATATAGGTTTCTCTGGGGGATGGTTTCTTGTTCAGACGTCTTGCAAAACATACTCAACGCACATACATTCTTGACTACACCAAGTGCTTTGTGATGTAAGGCTTGGATGCAGCTGTCCAGCCATGGAAACCCATTCCATGAAGCTCTCTACACACTGTAGTTTTGCTACCAGTTTTTCTGACTCTTTAGTTTTATTTGTCCCCCCCCCTTTTTCTTCCTTTTTGCTTGGATTAGTACTGCTGGCCGGCATGGCATCTGTTCCCTGTCTCTGAACGGAACAGTATGGAGGCCCCCATGGAAATGGCACCCTTCTGGCTACAATGATCACTAATGTAAGGGGCATTCTTCCCAATGATCACTAACGCAAAGGGATCCCTTCTCTGCTGATTACCTATTGTAATGCCTTCAAGATGTGCAGGCCTTGGACTCTTGGACGACTCGTTTCTTCGGGGATTTTTACAATAAAGCATTGTTGCCCATATGCCAGAAGCACGGGGGATGACATTGATGTCATTCCTTAAGGCTAAAGGAAAACTTACAGAGTTACAAGACATTAGACTGCTTAAAGTAGATAAGACTTGCTTGTGAGTGGAACTTGTTTGTGACATTTAGAAATCTTTAAGTTAAAGTAGATAAGACCTGTTTGTGAGTTTGACTTGTTTGCACATTTAGAAATCTTTAAGTTAAGAAAAGATAAGAATATGCAACAATGATGGACACTGATAAATGGCACTGATGGGCACTGATAGGTGGAACTGATGGGCAGCATTGATGGGCACTGATGGGTGGTGTCACGGATCCACGGTCGCCTCCACCAACCTGCGACAACCGCACGGCCGCGACTAACAGTAATACGTCACGCCCACGGTGTCAGACCCCAGACCTTCTCACCAAACTCGTGACCGAAGACCGGCCAATCTAAAACCGCGGTGTCACGCGCGTAACAAGACCACACTCAGCTGCACCCAGCACAGCGATTGCCCAGCTAATGGACTACAATCGGTGCCTGCAGCCTGAATGCGCTTGTTACTGGGTCGGGTTAATTACGCAACTAACCCTTCTACTGCCACCACCACTTTTGTCGGAGACTGGGAAACTCCCATTATCAAATATACACTATAATGATTGAAATATTGATCTATATAGCACGGCCCGTGGACCTGCTATACAGAGATATACTAAACAGTAGCGTCTCTTCAAAGGCAGGGATTCGTGAATTGCAAGTAAGCGCTTAGAAACAGTTTAACACTTTCAGAAAGAAAGATTTATTACTAAAAGAGTCAAACAGGTGCAATAAAATATTTACAAAGAAATGTCACAAAAAAAAAAAAAAAATATATATATATATATATAAAGACACAGCAGAGATAATTAGGAAGAAGATTACAGGGTTAAGTTACTTGCCCATATGCCTGGGTTTGCAGATCCAAGTTGCAGAGCAGGACGATTCTTTATCTCCTCCTTCGATGTTAGCTGGGAGATCTGTCTAAAACTTAAACTCGCTTGTCTTTTCTTAAAAGTCCCTCTCAAAGGGAGGGGGGCTCTGACTACACGTTTTGGGAGTGGTCAGTGGGAAACTCTGAATTAAACTACAGCTTCATACCCCATGATATGAAACATACAGTTGACCTGAGGAATGTTCAATTCTCTTTCAAGTCCGGGAGAGAAGCTATCTTATCTTGATTACGATGGGGGAGAAAGTTTACATGTCTTAACCTGGTTGACCCACACCATCTGTCAGGAGATAACGTTTTCCTCTCAGGAAGGGAGGGAGGTAGGGAATGAGGGCTGAGAAATTTCCACTAAAAGCAAAGGAAAAGGGGAGCTCCGCTTCCAACTCTGATGAGCAAGTTTGCCACAGGTGGCACTGACTGGTGCCACTACTGGGCACTGACTGGCAGTACTGCTGGGTACTGCTGGGCACTGATGGGTGGCACTGCTGGGTAGCACTGATGATTAGCACTGATGGGGGGCCCTGCTGGGTGGAACTGCTGGGCACAGGTGGGTGGCACTACTAGGCACTGATGGGTACAAGTGGGTGGCGCTACTAGGCACTTCTGGGTACAGGGGGCGGCACTGCTGGGCACTTGTGGGTGGCACTGCTGGGCACACGTGGGTGGCACTGCTGGGCAGCACTGCTGGGCACTGATCATCAGGGCACTGATTATCAAGGCACTGATGATTGGTGCCGATCCGTCCTCTGACAATTGCCAGTTATTGGCAGTACATTCCTCAAACTGACAACATAAGGAAAGTGCAGCTAATAACTGCCAACTGCATTTACCGGTGATCTGATGTGTCATTGGACATAGCTGATCACATGGTAAAAGGCTGCTGTGATTGGCCTTTTACCACATCATGTGATCAGCTGTGTCCATAGGACACAGTGATCATGGAGATCGCCAGTTGTGCATCCCTGGGGGTGTTTGGGAGGGCTTGTTCTGGGAGGACGTCATATGATGCCCTCCCAGAACTGGACAACCGCATTGTAGCTGTCATTCAGCTATAGCGCGGTTGGCGCGGTCTCCTGTGCACTATGGTTTCAATGAGGTATTTTCCTTCCTGTCTTCCTATAGCTATGGTAATGTATTAATTCTATGCTGTGACTCTGTGAAAAGATGTGTTGATTTCATGCTGTAATGCTCACATTACTAATGGTGTGTGTTATTATGCAGAGTGTGATGACTATAAGATATATCCTCCTGTGTGTTGTGTGATAATAAACGTGGAGGTTTTGACAGTGCAAGAATACTGCAGTCAGATTCTGTTATTTCTTGGGGTGCTGAGTGCATGATGTGCCAGGGCGACTTTACACTTGGTAGTATTTCTCTCACAAGCTTAGAATAATTGTGTAAGAGCTGGCTAAACAAACATGTGTATTGTATGTTTGACTTACTCTTGGTTTTTGTGTCCAGCCTTGCATTACACCTATGTAAAGGGATCTAGCTTCATGGTCCACCAATGTGAGGGGTATTCTTCTCACTGATCACCAATCTAAAGGGATCTCTGCCGTGCTGATTACATGTGTAGGAGGTTCATCTCCAGAGACCACCAATATAAGGGGCATTCTTCACACTGACCACCAATGTAAGGGATATTCTTCCCACTGATCACTAATGTAAAGGGATCCCTCCCCTGCTGATTACCTATGTAAAGGGGTCCATCTCCATGGGCCACCAATGTATTCTTAACTGACCACACATGTCAAGGAACATTACAATTTTCACAGTCTCCATTTATTGTCTGGTCATTATCATCATTTGTTTCATTTATTACTGAAAATAATTTTGTCAAATAGAACAGCCCTAGGTGGCCAATATGCAAAGTAGCCTGCACCAT
The DNA here is from genome assembly GCF_062004578.1 of Staurois parvus. Lineage (NCBI taxonomy): Eukaryota > Metazoa > Chordata > Amphibia > Anura > Ranidae > Staurois > Staurois parvus. The sequence goes on from NW_028319059.1 coordinate 754,316, forward strand.
TTTTCTGAAAATAATTTTAGGGGTCCCTCTGTTAAAAGTTGAGAAATACTGATTTGGATAATTCATGTTTCATCAAAATTAAATTGGGCTTTTAAAAAAAAAATTCTATTTATTATTTATAAAAATGTGAATATACTGTACAGGATTCCAAAACTTGCCCTGGAATTCAGAGGCTTATGGCAAGCAGAACTAAATCCCTGCCACATAGGAAAATAATGTTATTTACACACTACGCTCACTACCCTGCTCTCCCCACTGGATACATGAGTTGGGATTTGCTTTTAGTAATTCTATTCTTATTCTTGAAAAGCAAGAACAAGAGGGTAGGAAAAAAAGCTGTTTTCCTTTCAGAGGTGACATTGAACTTTCTGCAAGATGTCAACTTTCTATCACGATCAGGAATCCCAATACTTTGCCCACAAGTGTGATTAGATGTCACTTTGAGCGACTCCGTGAAATGGCCAAAATAGTTTCAGGCTCAGCTTGGTTCCCCCGGGGCGGGTCCAGGACTGCAGGCTGCTCTTTCCTGCACTAGCAATTCTGCAACAAAATTTCCAGAATTCCCTGTGGCCTTCATGTCAGCTGGCAGAGTGTCAGGGATTTTAGGGGAGCTTTGTAGAACGCTCCAAGCAGGAATCGTATTTATGAAGCATAAGGTTTTTGTGGCATGTCAGACATGTTATAACTATTTAAAGTGTGATTTTACCTTTGAGTAAGGTTTCAGGAAGCAAAGCACCAATGTCATTGTTTATTTTTGTATTTTAGACTGTCTCTGATAGATCTACTTGCTTGTGTATTATGTGTTTTAATGTAGACCTGAATTTAAAAAGTGAATTAGTTAATTGTGCTTAAAGCTTCAGCCTCTTTGTAAAACATGCAGGCACACTGTCCTTTAAGTCCAATGACGTGCATGTCCCCTCCTGGACTTATCTTAAATATAGCTTCAGCCTCTTTGTAAAAAGTGCAGGCACGCTGTGAGTTACGTCCGATGAGGTGCATGTCCCCTCCTGGACTTATCTTAAATATAGCTTCAGCCTCTTTGTAAAAAGTGCAGGCATGCTGTGAGTTAAGTCCAATGAGGTGCATGTCCCCCCCTGGACTTATCTTAAATATAGCTTCAGCCTCTTTGTAAAAAGTGCAGGCACGCTGTGAGTTACGTCCGATGAGGTGCATGTCTCTTCCTGGACTTATCTTAAATATTTACATCTAACAGGTTCATTAAGCTCCATGAGGAGATGCTGGGACTATGAGAGGAGAGAAGCACTCTCAGCAGCTATGCCCGCCTCTTTCCTCTGTTGCCCATTCACAGAAACCTTTGTATTTTGTGAATGAGTTCACATAATACAAAGGCTTCTGTGATTGTGCAGGAAGAGGGTAGGGGAGGGGTGAGAATCTCTACTGTTGAAGATGCCGAGACCAAAAGGTCCAGCATTCGGCTTCCAGAACTATAGTCATAGCTGTCTTCTAGGAGTTCTATAAACTTCTCATATGTAAATAATAGAGATAGTGTAAGTGCAGGAGGTGGAATGCACCTCCTTAGACTTAACTTGTATGCTTTAACTTTTTACAAAGAAGCTGAATTCCTGGAGTTCAGCTTTAAGCAATGCTCTGAAAAGTTTACTTTTCATCCTGAATTTCTCCTTAAAAATAGCAGTACACCTCCTGGTATGTGAGAGTGTTAATTGTATACCTGCAGTGCAAGATCATCTAGGGCACTGCTGTATTTGACTGATAGTCTAATCATATTTGAAGTGAGATATGATGATGTCACTGCTGTGGTGCTCTGCTAAAAATGATTCTTTCAGTATCTCATAATCTTGTAGAAACACCTTAGATGTGCTCAGATTAAAAAGCTCTTCCATTTTTGTGTAAAAAAAAGAAAAGAAAACAGGATTAACCACTTAAAGACCGCCTTATAGCAGATATAATGCTACAGCGCGGCACCTGTGCACAGAATCATGTATATATACGTCATTTTGCACTTTTGGGTATTCGCAGTTGCGGATGTCAATCACCGGGTCCTGGCCGGTAATTACCTGCGGGCGCCTGGTGATTACTGAGCATCTTCGACGGGGAGGAAGATTGTTTTGTTTACAAACATCTTCCTCCCTCTCAGCTCAGGCACACTACTCTGGATGGCTGTGCACAGTACAGCCATCCCGATCAGTTTGCTTACAGTAAAGAACACCCTGCCCCTTAGTAAAACACTCCCAGCACACAGTTAACCCTTTGATCGCCCCTCACATTAACCCCTTTCTACCCAGTGCCATTAGCACAGTGTCAGTGCTTTTTCTTAGCACTGATCACTGTATTGGTGTCACTGGGGTGCTAGTGACACCAAGTTAGTTCCCCCCCCCAGTGTCAGAATGTCCGCTGCAGTCCTGCTAAAAGTCACTGATCGCCGCCATTACTAGTAGAAAAAAAAATCCCATTATCTATACCGCCTTTTGTGAACGTTATAACTTTAATGTAAACCAATTAATTTACACGTATTGGGATTTTTTTTAGCAAAGAAAGAATACATTTTGGCCTAAATTTATGATGAAATTTGATCTTTTACATTTTTTAACTGGACATGTTTAATAGCAAAAAGTCCAAAATATTGTTTTTTTCTCAAAATTGTCAGCCTTTTTTGCTTATAGCACAAAAAATAAAAAACGCACAAATACCACCTAAAGAAAGCTTAATTCATGGGAAAAAAGGACGTAAATTTAATTTGGATGCAGTGTTGCATGACCGCGCAATTGTTAGTTAAAGTAATGCAGCACCGTAAAAAATGGCCTGGTAAGGAAGGGGGGGGAAATCCTCTGGAGGGCAAGTGGTTAAAGGATAAATAATATAATACAGAATATAAAGCAATATAAAAAGGTATAGTTACGTTGTTGAGATAAAGTTTCTTTGCTAAGTATGCATATGTGTTTTTTTGTCTTCATGTGTGTCTGTCTTAGGATGTTCCTGAATGCTGCATCTTTGGTGCTTTCAGAAAATGCACCAAAAACGTACACTCTAAAAGATGTCTATGGGAAACCGTGGGTCACCCATACTAAAACCCAGGGGCGGACTGACAACTCATGGGGCCCCCGGGCAATAGGGGATCATGGGGCCCCTGTGTTCTTGCCCAAACTCAAAAAAGCCTATGAAAATGTACCAGGGGCATCTCATGGGGCCCACTACTGACTGGCAGTGTCCAAGTTTCCAAATGGTCAGTCCGCCCCTGCTAAAACCGCAGTACACTACACTGCACCCGCACTGCATTATGAAACTGCCTTTACTGTGAGCTGCAAAGTCTTTTGTGGGAGACAGAATAGCCTCCACCACACCAAAGATTCTGGGATCCTTGGTGCCACACACGCAACATATGTATAAAGAACCTTCCCCCAATCCAGAAGCCGACGAGCTTCTAAAATTCAGTACGATTCACTTGCACTGCATGACAAAAGTAGATTGGGAGAAGGGAATTTACCCTACATGTTTATCTTTCATCTGAATCAAATAAAATGATATATATCAGTATACAATATGTACTGTATACATAATTCAAATGGATACTGCGCTAGGTGCACCCTTAAAACTTTGTGAAGACCTTCACACCTCTGAAAAGCGATCAAAAATTGAAAATAAAAGACTGTAATAGTTAAACTAAGCGCAGTATCCATTTGAATTAGCCTTTTAGCCTCCCTGGCGGTATTCCCGAGTGTAGCTCGGGGTAAAATTTCAGTACCAAGAGTGGTAACCCCGAGCTACACTCGGGCTTACCATGGGGTGTTGCTCAAGGATTCCCTACAGCGCTTACCTTGTCCTTCGCTCCCGCGATGCGTCCCCTGCAGCGTCCCCGGCCATCTCCTCCGGTCGATGCCGGCATCCTGTTTTCCGCGTTCCGGTCCCTGTGATGTCGGGACGTACGGGCGCCGGAACCGGTGGCAAATTTGAAAATTTAAAAAGAATGACATTTTTTTTTAAAACGATTATTTCATAGCAAAACATTCTTGTATCAAAGCATTTCACATACATTTTGTCCCTTCTGCTTTGTCCTGCGCCCTGCCTGCATTTTGACTGTTCTTTCTGCCTGGAAACTTAGAAAAGTCCACGGCGTCCAAAAAGCGTCCCTTTAGGTCAAAATCGGTTTTAGACCGGCTAGAGAACAGCGATAGTAAATCAGAACCACTTGCAGAATTGAGTGATAATGATTTGTGGGGGAAATTCGTCATCAGACATTGAAAACGATTTTGCGACTTTGCTCAGCGATGTGCGAACTTGGCGCTATATTTCAAATTTCAGTGTTTTTGGTTTGATTATATTATTGAATTAAATTTATTATTATTATATTATTATTTTTTATGAGTATTTATTAAATTATAATTTATGATTTTGTGTTTCAAGTTTTATCATACCCGGGATGTTTGCTAGACTCTTGTTCAGACAGATTTCAGGGAGTTATTCCTAAATTACAGATGTGCATAAAAGTGGCCACCCGCCCAAGTCTATAACTGGCTTATGAAGCAAGGACACATAAACAGGCATCACATAGTGAAAAAAGAGGGAGAGAACAATGTTCTTGGACAACTTGCCAGCCAGCTTGCTAACAACCGAATTAACCTGTCTAACAGTATGCGTTTATAACAGGGGTTTAGTTAGCACACATTTGCAAATACATACGTAAGCCACAGAGCCACGACACGGCACCCTGATCATCTGTGGTCCTAACTCTAAATTACAGGCCTACAATAAAAAAAATACATATTTCCATGCAAAAAAAATGGTACCGCTTTCAGCACCAAAAATCTGAAATAATCATACCGCCAAGGAGGTTAAGAGACAATATCCTCTTATATACTTGCAGCTTTGTGACTTCAGTTGATTGGGGATTTGCGCGGTTTGATCTTACATACTGTATACATAATGCAATGCTCTTTCCTATAGTAATGTCTTAAGAGAGAAGTATTACGCTGTAAATATTGCATTCCTAACATTCATAAAGTATCATTAAACCCACATCCTTAAAAAACATCAATAAATTATGTATTACATGCTATTCATACTCACTCAGTCACTATGGGATTCACTTTCTGTATTCTGCAAAAAACCTGGTTGATCCTGCTGTTCTCTGTCTCCCCTTCCTGTCCATGTCCCCAGTGCAGATGGGGATTTTGCAGAGCAGTGTTGGCAGCTAGTGCACATGCTCAGTTTTCAGTGTTTTCTACTCTGAGCATTTCCTCCCTACCACATCTGAGCAGCCCATGTGACTATAGAGTCACACGTGGGCGTATGCATAGTGGCAAATGACAGCCCACTGCCTCCTCCTCCTCCATGTCCACTAAGCAGCTAAACACATTGGGGGCGGGATATTACATCCTGGTTCTTGGAGGTTTCACCTCCCTGTTAGTCTAACACACAGGCTGTGACATAATCTTAGACAGAATTCCACCCATACCATGTTACTGTCAAAAACTGATAAAGATTTGATTTCAAATATATTTTTGTATGATGATTTGAACAGTTTATTGATATTAATTATTTATTTTTACATGGTATCCCAAAGGCTTTTTTCTTTTGAACATATGGCCAGCAGCAGAAGACTAGAAGCTCCTCCTGCCACTGTTTCCCTTCAGACAGGCAGGGAGAGAGCTGGGTCATGTGACAGCTGTATATAGATTAGAAAAAAAGGTACTTCGATTTTTTTTTTAAATTAAAATAATTATAGTGCCATCATGCGCATACAGAAAGAGAAGGGACAATTTAAATTATACAGTGTGTGTTTAGTACCATTTAATAAACTCTTACATGCTTTTAAAAGATGCATTGTACAGGAAACATTTGGCTCACACAATTTAAGATGGGAGATATGTTAGCCCATACTTAACCCCTTTACGCCGGCCGCACACAAATGTGCGGCCTCCCGGCATCTGGGCTTAGACGCCGGGCGGCCACACATTTGTGTTCAGATAAGAAAAAACATATGTGCTGAGAGTGTGCGCCCTGCGCTCTCCCAGCACACATGTCCGGTACTCATGGAAAGGTCCCGGTCTGCTCTTTCGATCGGGACCTTTCCCGATCATGTGACCGCCGTGACGACGCGTCACGGCAGTCACATGATCCCTAAACCACGCCCCACCCTCCCCACCTCCCAGCGTCTGAAATTCTTAAAGGGCCGGGAGGTGTCGGCAGGAAGGGGTTAATGAACACCATCTGTAAAGCCTTGGTTGTAGCCCTTAGAACATGAAAAAATATAGACTTCTACAGTATACAGTTGCAAGAAAAAGTATGTGAACCCCTTGGGATTAGGTGGAGTTTTGCATGAATTGGGCATAAAATGTGCTCTGAACGTCATCTAAGTCACAACAATAGAAGAACACAGTCTGCTGAACATAATACTACACAAACATTAGATGTTGCCATGGTTTAATTGCACATAACATGTAAACATTTACAGTGCAGGGAGGAAAAAGTATGTGAGGCTCTAGCTTGATGACTTCTCCCAGAGCTAATTGGAGCCAGGAGTGAGCCAACCTTGACTCCAATCAGTGTGATGATATTGGATGTGTTGCTGACAGCTATCCTGCCCTTAAAAAACACACACCTGTTTTGGGTTTACTGGTTTCAAGAAGCACTGTCTGATGTGAACCATGCCTCGCAGAAAAGAGCTCTCAGAAGACCTACGATCAAGAATTATTGACTTGCATGAAGCTGGAAAGGGTTACAAAAGTATCTCCAAAAGCCTTGATGTTCAGGTGTCCACTGTAAGACAGACTGTCTACAAATGGAGAAAGTTTAGCACTGTTGCTACTCTCCCTAGGCGTGGTTGTCCTGTAAAAATGACTGCAAGAGCACAGTGCAGAATGCTGCATGAGGTAAAGAAGAATCCAGAGTGTCAGCTAAAGACCTACAGAAATCTCTGGGACATGCTAACATTTTTGTTGACACATTTACAATAAGGAAAACATTAAACAAGAATGGAGTACATGGGAGGACACCACGGAGGAAGCCATTGCTGTCCAAAAAGAATATTGCAGCACGTTTGAAGTTTGCAAAAGAGCACCTGGATGTTCCACAGCACTACTGGCAAAATATACTGTGGACAGATGAAACCAAGATTGAGTTGTTTGGGAAGAACACACAACACTATGTGTGGAGAAAAAAAGGCACAGCACACCAACATCAAAACCTCATCCCCACTGTAAAACATGGCGGAGGGAGCATCATGGTTTGGGGCTGCTTTGCTGTCTCAGGGCCTGGATGGATTGTTGTCATTGATGGGAAAATGAATTCCAGAGTTTATCAAGACATTTTGCAGGAAAACGTACGACCATCTGTCCGCCAACTGAAGCTCCGCAGAGGATGGGTGATGCAACAGGACAATGACCCAAAGCATACAAGTCATTCAACAAAACAATGGCTGCAACAGCACAGAATACGCCTTCTGGAGTGGCCCAGTCAGAGTCCTGACCTCAACCCGATTGAAATGCTGTGGCATGACCTTAAGAGAGCGATTTACACCAGACATCCCAAGAATATTGCTGCACTGAAACAGTTTTGTGAAGAGGAGTGGTCCAAAATGACTCCAGATCGTTGTGCAGGTCTGATCTGCAACTACAGGAAACGTTTGGTTGAGGTTATTGCTGCCAAAGGAGGGTCAACCAGTTATTAAGTCCAAAGGTTCACATACTTTTTCCTCCCTGCACTGTGAATGTTTACATGTTATGTGCAATTAAACCATGGCAACATCTAATGTTTGTGTAGTATTATGTTCAGCAGACTGTGTTCTTCTATTGTTGTGACTTAGATGACGTTCAGAGCACATTTTATGCCCAATTCATGCAAAACTCCACCTAATCCCAAGGGGTTCACATACTTTTTCTTGCAACTGTATATAGTATAAATATAACAATTAAATTCATCCTAAGGTCCACCCATTCATATAGGTAATTATGTTAGCTGGGCTGCTGTTAGAAATCATAGGACCCTGTACAGCCTACCTGACAGACGCCCCCCCCCTTCCACCCAACATATCAAAACAATATTTTCATTAAAATATACTAAATTCATTATTAGCAGACACAACAGAACATAACAGAAAATTCCTGATAAATGTAAAAGATAAAACTTTTTTGAATTAATAAGTAACATTGTGTATGTAAATGAGGTCTTGGGGCTCATTCACATGGGTGCTGTGGGGCATGTACAGTGTGAATCAATGGTTTTTAAAAAATGTGGCTATTGTTGTGTGCAATCAGCCTATTCTACGCTATGGGGATGCAGCAGCTCTATGAACACATCCTCAGGTCCTCATTTGACAGGCATGTGGATGCATGTGTATGGCCTCTGAACATTGACCGTGTGCATTTGGAGCCACTCACCCACACCTGCACACCTATCAAATCAGGACCTGCGGCTGTGTTCATATAGCCGCTGCATCCTCATAGATTAACAGACAGCTCTTCCCACTGACCAACAATGTATGGAGCATTCTTCCCACTGACCCCCAATGTAAAGAGGGTATTCTTCCCAATGACCAACAATGTATGGAGCATTCTTCCCACTGACCCCCAATGTAAAGAGGGTATTCTTCCCACTGACCAACAATGTATGGAGCATTCTTCCCACTGACCCCCAATGTAAAGAGGGTATTCTTCCCACTGACCAACAATGTATGGAGCATTCTTCCCACTGACCACCAATGTAAAGAGGGTATTCTTCCCAATGACCAACAATGTATGGAACATTCTTTCCACTAACCACCAATGTAAAGAGGCTATTCTTCTCACTGACCACCAATATAAGGAGCATTCTTCCCTCTAACCCCCATTGTAAAGAGCATTCTACCCACTGACCCCCAATGTAAGGGGCATTCTTCATACTGGCCACTAATGTCTGGAACATTTTCTTCCCACTGATCACCAATGTAAGGGGCATTCTTCTCACTCACCACTAATGTAAGGAGCATTCTTCCTGCTGACACCAATGATAGGGCATTCTTCCCTCTGACACCAATGTATGGGCATTCTTCCCACTGACCACCAAGGTAAGGGGCATTCTATCCATTGACCAACAATGTAAGAAGCATTCTTCCCACTAACCACCAATATAAAGAGCATTTTTCCCACTATCCATCAATGTAAGAAGCACTTTTTTCACTGGCCATCGATGTGTAGGGCAGTGGGGTTGGGGCTTGATTGGACCCACTTTTCCCTTGTTATCCTCCTGTCTCTAAATTCTGCCTACCCCCAACAATGAACCTTTAAACCATCACACCACAGCAGAAACTGATAATATATGCATACCCTCTAGCAGTACAAGTTTGTCTAGCACCCAGGGCAAGGATGCAGACCTTCACCCCCTTTCTAATGCATGCATGCATGCCAATACCACCTTGTGCCCATTTTACCCCCTTGCTCCAACCGTCCATGGTTGGTATGTAGTGTGCACTGCCCCTGCATGGGGAATCACTTGCTTTCTTGTGGTGAGAATGTAGTTACACACGCACTATATATTTTTGTGTCAGCCTTGGATGAAAGGGGTGGAGAGCAGATATGTTGGAGCATGGTGTGCCAGCAGTAGCTGTCAAAGCAGATGTGAACTCTGGCCCCTGGTTGCTAGCCACTGATCTGAAGCTTTCATGTGGTGAGGGGTGCCCTCCCCTACAGCTGCACTCTGGGCATCTGCCCTTCCTGCCCACTCCTTGTCCTGGACCTGACCTCTAGTGCCATGAAATGTTCTGTAGGTCCTATTGGTTGACTGATATGGCTACCAGTGAGGGGACAGAACCTACAGTACAGGATTGACAGAATTAGGGCTCTTGTAGGTGAGCTGTCATTTTCCCTTCTTTGATATGTATTTGAAGAGCAGGTAAACAGATTTCTATTGACTTCAATAGAGAAGTGTAAATGACAGTCTGGAGGCTGCATTTGACCTGCTTTGTGTTGCTATCTTTAGATTTAGGAGTTCCTATCACAGCACATTTGAATTTCAGGGAAAGCAGGTTAAATTCAATCTGTTCTTGTCACATGTTGCGATTGGCATTCTAACAATATTTTTATATTGTGTTCAAATAGAAAATGCTGCATTTAACAGAAACACCTTATGGTACTGGAGAAGATTATTGGAGAAGGATCATGCAACTGATGGGGGCATGCAACTGGGTATTTATTGGGTTGAGGATTTGCTATATTGCAGAGATTGGTGGGGGAGAGTATTAAAGGGCTGGTGTGGACATGCAGTTGTGTTCAAAATAATAGCAGTGTGTTGAAAAAAGTGAATAAAGCTCAAAATCCTTCTAATAGCTTTTATTTCCATACACACAAATGCATTGGAAACACGACACATTCTATTCCAAATAGAAACATGAAGAAAAATATATCAAATTTGTGTTGTTCTTCTAAAAAAATTTAAGAAAAGTGAATATTAAACTGTTCAAAAAAATAGCAATGTTTGTATTCTTCTTTACAAACTCAAACATTCACTATATAAACTGAGAAATGTTTGAAGATTTTGCTTTCCTTTGAATGACTTCATGAATATTTGGTTGTAGTCGCACTGTTTCTGAGAACTGCTGTACATCTGTGTTGCATGGAGTCACCCAACTTCTGGCCCCTGTGATCAGGTATTCCAGCCCAGGATGATTGGACGACATTCCACAGTTCTTCTCTATTTCTTGGTTTTGCCTCAGAAACGGCATTTTTGATGTCACCGCACAAGTTTTCTATTGGATTAAGATCCGGGGATTGGGCTGGCCACTCCATAATGTCCATCTTGCTGGTCTGGAACCAAGATGTTGCACATTTACTGGTGTGTTTGGGGTTCATTGTCTTGTTGGAACACCCATTTCAAGGGCATTACCTCTTCAGCATAAGGCAGCATGACCTCTTCAAGTATTCTGATGTATTCAAACTGATCCATGATCCCTGGTATGCGATAAATAGGCCCAACACCGTAGTATGAGAAAAATCCCCATATCACGATGCTTGCACCACCATGCTTCACTGTCTTCACAGTGTACTGTGGCTTGAATTCAGAATCAGAAATTTGTGAAAAAGTCAAATTCTGCTGCATAGGTATGGTGGGCTAGAGACTGTTCTCCTAAGTGGATGTAATCAAGTCATTCAATGGATAAATGAAGGCCTTGCTTATCTTTTAGATGACTGGGGTAGTCCAAAGCATACTGCAGAAAAACAGAGCGCACCAGTACAGTGCATTATCCCAAAAAATACTGTTATTAAAAAGATGATATAAGTTATAATCACAAACAGGGGCGTATTTACCACAAGCCAAACAAGGCACTTGCCTAGGGTGGCAGTTTTCAGAGGGCAGCACCTCCCCCCAGAAGAAGGGATGTGAAAGAAGTGACACACTTGTCACGGGAACCAGGTGGGATCCGAGAGAGGCTGTGGACTGCTTGATGGTGTATGTAGAGCCTGACTCTCGTTCCAGGGGAGCTGTAAAGATGAGTGTCTTTTTTTCTATTGCTGGGGAGGGGGTAGTGGTAGGATTTCCCGGGTGGGGGGCAAGGGTGTTGTAAGTCATTGTCAGCATTATCAGGTTCTCTCCATGGGAGGGGGGAAGGGAGGGGTGATGTTGGTCAGTGTCCATGACAATTTTTTTTACAATTGTCCAGACAATTTTTGTGTTGCCTAGGTCAGCACAAAACCTGAATACACAACTGCTCACAACTGTGTTTAAAAGCTTGTATAACAAGTGATTGCTCAGTGGTGTAAAAGACCCAGTGGCCCCTCCGATGCCAGACAGGTGTCATCCAGGAACCAAAATGGGATGGCTGACATGTTTCGAGGGCAACCCTCTTCCTCGGAGAAAGGAATCCTGGCATTTTAATAAAGTATCTTTGGAATAGGATGCTAGGTCTGTTTTTCTACATTTACTAAAATTTCATGGTGCAAACTCTGGTGCAGCTGTGCCTAGAAACCAATCAGCTTTCATGTTTTATTGTCAAAGCCTAATTGAACAAGCTGAAGCTATACACTGATTAGTTACCATACACAGCTGCTGAGTACTCCAATTTTGGAGTCTAGGAACATGTCTAGGAACTTTACAAAGATTGTTCATACTTTGCTGTTAAAATTTAGATCACTGACCTAAAATTGTTCGGGTTTCCCTGGAGGTCCATGCATTTATAGTGTAGCAGTCCTTTTTTAATGGACGCTCTAAAATGTAGCAGTCTACTAATTCAATAAAATAACAGGTCCCTGGTAGAATCTGTTGATGCACAGGTTATTTTTGTAATGTTAAATTCACTGTGAGTGTTTTGAATAGTAATTTGCACTGTCCAGAAAGCTCAACTTCATCCGGATTTCCCTATGCAGCAAAGAACCTGAAATCAATGTTGTTAAAACCTGTGATTTCCACTGCTGATTATTTATACCAGCTAAAGTAAAAGCAATTTCTATATCATTTCCTGATCTAGCTTTATATGTGCCAGAAAGACTTTATTAAAATTGTAATGTATCTTCAGTGAGTACATATTATGTGTTGTTACTGCAACATCTACACAATTTGAGCAGCACAGTGTGGATACTCCTCCAAATAATTGAGTTAAAGTGTTTCCAGTGAAGGGTCCTGTTCAGGGGCGGACTGACAACTCGTGGGGCCCCTGGAAAATAGGGGATCATGGGGCCCCTGTGTCCTTGCCCAAACTAAAAAAAGCCTATGAAAAAGGTACCAAGGGCATTTCATGGGGCCCCCTACTGACCCCGGGCCCTCAGGCAGTGCCCGAGTTTCCAAATGGTCAGTCCGCCCCTGGTCCTGTTACGTCTGTTGCATAAAAACACTGTAGACGAGTCTTTCTCAACCTTTTTAATGCAGAGGAACCCTTAAAACAATTTGTCTCCGAGAACCCCTATTGAATGATTACATCACTAGCTCACAGCTAGAGATGAGCGAAGTATTCAAAAATTCGTAGAAAAATTTCGATTCGAGTCGAATATATTCGCTGTGAATTTAACTTAAAAAAGGGTGTTTCTAGGCTTCAGAGAGACTTAATATTAGTGCTGAACACTGTACCTTTAATTTAAATGCCCTTGGAGTCTGCTGGGGAAGAGAAATAATACTGTCAGGCAGTATGACATGCAGATGAGTGCCGTCGATCTTAGAATCACCGCACACTTCACTCATTTGGCCAGTCACGGGGCCAAAACCAGAGTGTGGAGCCACAGTGTGGCGGTGGAGGCAGCAGCAATGGGAGGCCATACAGCACCCTATGACAAAAATGGAAACCACCAGCAGTGTGAGGAGACCTGAATGTGGCACATGGCAGAGTGTGGCGATAGAGACAGCAGCAATGGGAGGCCGTACAGGGACCCATGACACACTCTGGACCTGGCAGCAGCATGAGGAGGCGGTACAGGGGCCCATGGCAGATTACGGGCCTGGCAGCAGCATGAGGAGTCGGTACGGGGGCCCATGGCAGATTACAGGCCTGGCAGCAGCAATGGGAGGCCGTACAGGGACCCATGACACAATCTGGACCTGGCAGCAGCATGGGGAGGCGGTACAGGGGCCCATGACAGATTACGGGCCTGGCAGCAGCATTTGGAGTCGGTACGGGGGCCCATGACACACTCTGGACCTGGCAGCAGCATGAGGAGGCGGTACAGGGGCGCATGACAGATTACGAGCCTGGCAGCAGCAACTTGGACAGGAGGACGTTCAGTTTCTGCACCGTCTGGTGCGTGCTCGCAAACTGTTGTCTCTTGGAAACGGATTCCAAGAAAGACTGCTGACGGAATCCGTGAAGAGGAGTAGCAGGAGAAGGAGCATCTGAACGAGCGGAATATGCCAACAAGCGACAACAGGGGCCCATGGCAGATTAGGGGCCTGGCAGCAGCTATGGGAGGCCCGTAATCTGCCAGCACCCTATGACAAAAAATGGAACCCACCAGCAGTGTGAGGAGACCTGAAAGTGGCACATGGCAGAGTGTGGCGATGGAGACAGCAGCAATGGGAGGCCGTACAGGGACCCATGACAGACTCTGGACCTGGCAGCAGCATGAGGAGGCGGTATAGGGGCCCATGGCAGATTAGGGGCCTGGCAGCAGCTATGGGAGGCCCGTAATCTGCCAGCACCCTATGACAAAAAATGGAATACACCAGCAGTGTGAGGATACCTGAAAGTGGCACATGGCAGAGTGTGGCGATGGAGACAGCAGCAATGGGAGGCCGTACAGGGACCCATGAGAGACTCTGGACTTGGCAGCAGCATGAGGAGGCGGTATAGGGGCCCATGGCAGATTAGGGGCCTGGCAGCAGCTATGGGAGGCCCGTAATCTGCCAGCACCCTATGACAAAAAATGGAACACACCAGCAGTGTGAGGAGACCTGAAAGTGGCACATGTTTGGGGCATGATTCATGGCGGATTTAGTCAGTTGTGTCAGGAACTGGTGGTTTGAAATCCAGACTAATCCATACCTGATTCATTTTCACAAACGTCAGTCTCTCCACACTTTGGGTGGACAGTCGTGTCCTCCGCGGAGTTGCAATACCTCCTGCCGCACTAAACACGCGCTCCGATGCCACGCTACTGGCCGGGCATGACAGCCTTTCAAGGGCAAATTCAGCTAGTTGGGGCCAAAGGTCAAGTTTCGTTGCCCAGTAGTCAAGGGGATTGTCTACCTCGGTTGGCAGGGTGCTGTCCAAGTAGGCCTAAGCCTGTTGTTTGAGGTCCTGCTCCAGGTCCACCTGATGCTGCTGCTGCTGCTGCTGCTGCGGCTGGTTAGTAGTTTCCTCACTGCGCTGGTGAAGAAAGCTACTCATCATCGACTGCAGACTGAGGCAGCCGCTGCTGGTGGAGCTGCCACTGCTCCTACCACCCCACCCCTCCCCTGCTGCCATGGCAGCGGAACGCGAGCGCACAGGGCCCACAGTGTCTGAGGATGGACGTTGGCGCAGACAGGCAGAGACCAGCTGACTACATAGGTGGTTTTTATAGTACGTTATTTTGGCCTCCCTCTCAGCAGGTGTGAAAAAGGCCACCATTTTTGAACGGTAGCGAGAGTCCAACAAGGTGGACAGCCAAAAGTCATCCCTCTGTCTGATGGTTATTATTCGGCTGTCGCTACGCAAGCAAGCGAGCATGCTATGGGCCATTTGTGCCAAGGAATGCGAGGGACTCCCTGCCTCCATCTCCACAGCATACTGCCACGGTGCGTCTGGGTCCTCTGTCTCCTCCTCCTCCTCCTCCTCTACCAGATGCTCCTGCTCCTCCACTCCTGTCCGCTGAGTGGAAAAACCACCCATTTCACTCAATAATTCCTGAGCACCAATGTCCTCCTCTACCTCCTCCTCTTCTTCCTGTCCTGCCCCCACAGGGGTCATGTGGCGTTGAGATCTGTGCGCCACGTCTACCGCACCCTGACCAGCCATTGTTAACAGCATTTGTTCCAGGACGTGCAACAGAGGAATGACGTCGTTCATCCCATAGTCCTGCCGACTCACGAATAGCGTGGCCTCCTCAAAGGGCCTGAGCAAGCGCAGGTGTCACGCATGAGCTGCCAATGGCTGACATCTAAGTTACACAGGGAGTACCTTTATCCGCTTTTAACATCAGGAAATCGGTGATGGCCTTTCGCTGTTCGTAAAGGCGGTCTAACATATGTAGGGTTGAATTCCACCTTGTTGCAACGTCACAGCATGAGGAGTCGGTACGGGGGCCCATGGCAGATTACGTGCCTGGCAGCAGCAATGGGAGGCCCGTAATCTGCCAGCACCCTATGTCAAAAAATTCAACACACCAGCAGTGTGAGGAGACCTGAAAGTGGCACATGGCAGAGTGTGGCTATGGAGACAGCAGCAATGGGAGGCCGTACAGGGACCCATGACACACTCTGGACTTGGCAGCAGCATGAGGAGGCGGTATAGGGGCCCATGGCAGATTAGGGGCCTGGCAGCAGCAATGGGAGGCCCGTAATCTGCCAGCACCCTATGTCAAAAAATTCTACACACCAGCAGTGTGAGGAGACCTGAAAGTGGCACATGGCAGAGTGTGGCGATGGAGACAGCAGCAATGGGAGGCCGTACAGGGACCCATGACAGACTCTGGACCTGGCAGCAGCATGAGGAGGCGGTATATAGGGGCCCATGGCAGATTAGGGGCCTGGCAGCAGCTATGGGAGGCCCATAATCTGCCAGCACCCTATGTCAAAAAATTCTACACACCAGCAGTGTGTGAGGAGACCTGAAAGTGGCACATGGCAGAGTGTGGCGATGGAGACAGCAGCAATGGGAGGCCTTACAGGGACCCATGACAGACTCTGGACCTGGCAGCAGCATGAGGAGGCGGTATATAGGGGCCCATGGCAGATTAGGGGCCTGGCAGCAGCAATGGGAGGCCCGTAATCTGCCAACACCCTATGTCAAAAAATTCTACACACCAGCAGTGTGTGAGGAGACCTGAAAGTGGCACATGGCAGAGTGTGGCGATGGAGACAGCAGCAATGGGAGGCCGTACAGGGACCCATGACAGACTCTGGACCTGGCAGCAGCATGAGGAGGCGGTATATAGGGGCCCATGGCAGATTAGGGGCCTGGCAGCAGCAATGGGAGGCCCGTAATCTGCCAGCACCCTATCTCAAAAAATTCAACACACCAGCAGTGTGAGGAGACCTGAAAGTGGCACATGGCAGAGTGTGGCTATGGAGACAGCAGCAATGGGAGGCCGTACAGGGACCCATGACACACTCTGGACTTGGCAGCAGCATGAGGAGGCGGTATAGGGGCCCATGGCAGATTAGGGGCCTGGCAACAGCAATGGGAGGCCCGTAATCTGCCAGCACCCTATGTCAAAAAATTCTACACACCAGCAGTGTGAGGAGACCTGAAAGTGGCACATGGCAGAGTGTGGCGATGGAGACAGCAGCAATGGGAGGCCGTACAGGGACCCATGACAGACTCTGGACCTGGCAGCAGCATGAGGAGGCGGTATATAGGGGCCTATGGCAGATTAGGGGCCTGGCAGCAGCTATGGGAGGCCCATAATCTGCCAGCACCCTATGTCAAAAAATTCTACACACCAGCAGTGTGTGAGGAGACCTGAAAGTGGCACATGGCAGAGTGTGGCGATGGAGACAGCAGCAATGGGAGGCCGTACAGGGACCCATGACAGACTCTGGACCTGGCAGCAGCATGAGGGGGCGGTATATAGGGGCCCATGGCAGATTAGGGGCCTGGCAGCAGCAATGGGAGGCCCGTAATCTGCCAACACCCTATGTCAAAAAATTCTACACACCAGCAGTGTGTGAGGAGACCTGAAAGTGGCACATGGCAGAGTGTGGCGATGGAGACAGCAGCAATGGGAGGCCGTACAGGGACCCATGACAGACTCTGGACCTGGCAGCAGCATGAGGAGGCGGTATATAGGGGCCCATGGCAGATTAGGGGCCTGGCAGCAGCAATGGGAGGCCCGTAATCTGCCAACACCCTATGTCAAAAAATTCTACACACCAGCAGTGTGTGAGGAGACCTGAAAGTGGCACATGGCAGAGTGTGGCGATGGAGACAGCAGCAATGGGAGGCCGTACAGGGACCCATGACAGACTCTGGACCTGGCAGCAGCATGAGGAGGCGGTATATAGGGGCCCATGGCAGATTAGGGGCCTGGCAGCAGCAATGGGAGGCCCGTAATCTGCCAGCACCCTATGTCAAAAAATTCAACACACCAGCAGTGTGAGGAGACCTGAAAGTGGCACATGGCAGAGTGTGGCTATGGAGACAGCAGCAATGGAAGGCCGTACAGGGACCCATGACACACTCTGGACTTGGCAGCAGCATGAGGAGGCGGTATAGGGGCCCATGGCAGATTACGGGCCTGGCAGCAGCAATGGGAGGCCCGTAATCTGCCAGCACCCTATGTCAAAAAATTCTACACACCAGCAGTGTGAGGAGACCTGAAAGTGGCACATGGCAGAGTGTGGCGATGGAGACAGCAGCAATGGGAGGCCGTACAGGGACCCATGACAGACTCTGGACCTGGCAGCAGCATGAGGAGGCGGTATATAGGGGCCTATGGCAGATTAGGGGCCTGGCAGCAGCTATGGGAGGCCCATAATCTGCCAGCACCCTATGTCAAAAAATTCTACACACCAGCAGTGTGTGAGGAGACCTGAAAGTGGCACATGGCAGAGTGTGGCGATGGAGACAGCAGCAATGGGAGGCCGTACAGGGACCCATGACAGACTCTGGACCTGGCAGCAGCATGAGGAGGCGGTATATAGGGGCCCATGGCAGATTAGGGGCCTGGCAGCAGCAATGGGAGGCCCGTAATCTGCCAACACCCTATGTCAAAAAATTCTACACACCAGCAGTGTGTGAGGAGACCTGAAAGTGGCACATGGCAGAGTGTGGCGATGGAGACAGCAGCAATGGGAGGCCGTACAGGGACCCATGACAGACTCTGGACCTGGCAGCAGCATGAGGAGGCGGTATATAGGGGCCCATGGCAGATTAGGGGCCTGGCAGCAGCAATGGGAGGCCCGTAATCTGCCAGCACCCTATGTCAAAAAATTCAACACACCAGCAGTGTGAGGAGACCTGAAAGTGGCACATGGCAGAGTGTGGCTATGGAGACAGCAGCAATGGGAGGCCGTACAGGGACCCATGACACACTCTGGACCTGGCAGCAGCATGAGGAGGCGGTATAGGGGCCTATGGCAGATTAGGGGCCTGGCAGCAGCTATGGGAGGCCCATAATCTGCCAGCACCCTATGTCAAAAAATTCTACGCACCAGCAGTGTGTGAGGAGACCTGAAAGTGGCACATGGCAGAGTGTGGCGATGGAGACAGCAGCAATGGGAGGCCGTACAGGGACCCATGACAGACTCTGGACCTGGCAGCAGCATGAGGAGGCGGTATATAGGGGCCCATGGCAGATTAGGGGCCTGGCAGCAGCAATGGGAGGCCCGTAATCTGCCAACACCCTATGTCAAAAAATTCTACACACCAGCAGTGTGTGAGGAGACCTGAAAGTGGCACATGGCAGAGTGTGGCGATGGAGACAGCAGCAATGGGAGGCCGTACAGGGACCCATGACAGACTCTGGACCTGGCAGCAGCATGAGGAGGCGGTATATAGGGGCCCATGGCAGATTAGGGGCCTGGCAGCAGCAATGGGAGGCCCGTAATCTGCCAACACCCTATGTCAAAAAATTCTACACACCAGCAGTGTGTGAGGAGACCTGAAAGTGGCACATGGCAGAGTGTGGCGATGGAGACAGCAGCAATGGGAGGCCGTACAGGGACCCATGACAGACTCTGGACCTGGCAGCAGCATGAGGAGGCGGTATATAGGGGCCCATGGCAGATTAGGGGCCTGGCAGCAGCAATGGGAGGCCCGTAATCTGCCAACACCCTATGTCAAAAAATTCTACACACCAGCAGTGTGTGAGGAGACCTGAAAGTGGCACATGGCAGAGTGTGGCGATGGAGACAGCAGCAATGGGAGGCCGTACAGGGACCCATGAGAGACTCTGGACCTGGCAGCAGCATGAGGAAGCGGTATATAGGGGCCTATGGCAGATTAGGGGCCTGGCAGCAGCTATAGGAGGCCCATAATCTGCCAGCACCCTATGTCAAAAAATTCAACACACCAGCAGTGTGAGGAGACCTGAAAGTGGCACATGGCATGAGACACTGTGGACCTGGCAGCAGCATGAGGAGGCGGTATATAGGGGCCCATGGCAGATTAGGGGCCTGGCAGCAGCTATGGGAGGCCCATAATCTGCCAGCACCCTATGTCAAAAAATTCTACACACCAGCAGTGTGTGAGGAGACCTGAAAGTGGCACATGGCAGAGTGTGGCGATGGAGACAGCAGCAATGGGAGGCCGTACAGGGACCCATGACAGACTCTGGACCTGGCAGCAGCATGAGGAGGCGGTATATAGGGGCCCATGGCAGATTAGGGGCCTGGCAGCAGCAATGGGAGGCCCGTAATCTGCCAACACCCTATGTCAAAAAATTCTACACACCAGCAGTGTGTGAGGAGACCTGAAAGTGGCACATGGCAGAGTGTGGCGATGGAGACAGCAGCAATGGGAGGCCGTACAGGGACCCATGACAGACTCTGGACCTGGCAGCAGCATGAGGAGGCGGTATATAGGGGCCCATGGCAGATTAGGGGCCTGGCAGCAGCAATGGGAGGCCCGTAATCTGCCAACACCCTATGTCAAAAAATTCTACACACCAGCAGTGTGTGAGGAGACCTGAAAGTGGCACATGGCAGAGTGTGGCGATGGAGACAGCAGCAATGGGAGGCCGTACAGGGACCCATGAGAGACTCTGGACCTGGCAGCAGCATGAGGAAGCGGTATATAGGGGCCTATGGCAGATTAGGGGCCTGGCAGCAGCTATAGGAGGCCCATAATCTGCCAGCACCCTATGTCAAAAAATTCAACACACCAGCAGTGTGAGGAGACCTGAAAGTGGCACATGGCATGAGACACTGTGGACCTGGCAGCAGCATGAGGAGGCGGTATATAGGGGCCCATGGCAGATTAGGGGCCTGGCAGCAGCTATGGGAGGCCCATAATCTGCCAGCACCCTATGTCAAAAAATTCTACACACCAGCAGTGTGTGAGGAGACCTGAAAGTGGCACATGGCAGAGTGTGGCGATGGAGACAGCAGCAATGGGAGGCCGTACAGGGACCCATGACAGACTCTGGACCTGGCAGCAGCATGAGGAGGCGGTATATAGGGGCCCATGGCAGATTAGGGGCCTGGCAGCAGCAATGGGAGGCCCGTAATCTGCCAACACCCTATGTCAAAAAATTCTACACACCAGCAGTGTGTGAGGAGACCTGAAAGTGGCACATGGCAGAGTGTGGCGATGGAGACAGCAGCAATGGAAGGCCGTACAGGGACCCATGACAGACTCTGGACCTGGCAGCAGCATGAGGAGGCGGTATATAGGGGCCCATGGCAGATTAGGGGCCTGGCAGCAGCAATGGGAGGCCCGTAATCTGCCAGCACCCTATGTCAAAAAATTCTACACACCAGCAGTGTGTGAGGAGACCTGAAAGTGGCACATGGCAGAGTGTGGCGATGGAGACAGCAGCAATGGGAGGCCGTACAGGGACCCATGAGAGACTCTGGACCTGGCAGCAGCATGAGGAAGCGGTATATAGGGGCCTATGGCAGATTAGGGGCCTGGTAGCAGCTATAGGAGGCCCATAATCTGCCAGCACCCTATGTCAAAAAATTCAACACACCAGCAGTGTGAGGAGACCTGAAAGTGGCACATGGCATGAGACACTGTGGACCTGGCAGCAGCATGAGGAGGCGGTATATAGGGGCCCATGGCAGATTAGGGGCCTGGCAGCAGCTATGGGAGGCCCATAATCTGCCAGCACCCTATGTCAAAAAATTCAACACACCAGCAGTGTGTGAGGAGACCTCAAAGTGGCACATGTTTGAGGCATGATTCATGGCGGATTTAGTCAGTTGTGTCAGGAACTGGTGGTTTGAAATCCAGACTAATCCACGCCTGATTCATTTTCACAAACGTGAGTCTCTCCACACTTTGGGTGGACAGTCGTGTCCTCCGCGGAGTTACAATACCTCCTGCCGCACTAAACACGCGCTCCGATGCCACGCTACTGGCCGGGCATGACAGCCTTTCAAGGGCAAATTCAGCTAGTTGGTGCCAAAGGTCAAGTTTCGTTGCCCAGTAGTCAAGGGGATTGTCTACCTCGGTTGGCAGGGTGCTGTCCAAGTAGGCCCAAGCCTGTTGTTTGAGGTCCTGCTCCAGGTCCACCTGATGCTGCTGCTGCTGCTGCGGCTGGTTAGTAGTTTCCTCACTGCGCTGGTGAAGAAAGCTACTCATCATCGACTGCAGACTGAGGCAGCCGCTGCTGGTGGAGCTGCCACTGCTCCTACCACCCCACCCCTCCCCTGCTGCCATGGCAGCGGAACGCGAGCGCACAGGGCCCACAGTGTCTGAGGATGGACGTTGGCGCACAAAGGCAGAGACCAACTGACTACATAGGTGGTTTTTATAGTACGTTATTTTGGCCTCCCTCTCAGCAGGTGTGAAAAAGGCCACCATTTTGGAACGGTAGCGAGGGTCCAACAAGGTGGACAGCCAAAAGTCATCCCTCTGTCTTATGGTTATTATTCGGCTGTCGCTACGCAAGCAACCGAGCATGCTATGGGCCATTTGTGCCAAGGAATGCGAGGGACTCCCTGCCTCCATCTCCACAGCATACTGCCACGGTGCGTCTGGGTCCTCTGTCTCCTCCTCCTCCTCCTCTACCAGATGCTCCTGCTCCTCCACTCCTGTCCGCTGAGTGGAAAAACCACCCATTTCACTCAATAATTCCTGAGCACAAATGTCCTCCTCTACCTCCTCCTCTTCTTCCTGTCCTGCCCCCACAGGGGTCATGTGGCGTTGAGATCTGTGCGCCACGTCTACCGCACCCTGACCAGCCATTGTTAACAGCATTTGTTCAAGGACGTGCAACAGAGGAATGACGTCGTTCATCCCATAGTCCTGCCGACTCACGAATAGCGTGGCCTCCTCAAAGGGCCTGAGCAAGCGGCAGGTGTCACGCATGAGCTGCCAATGGCTGACATCGAAGTTACACAGGGGAGTACCTTTATCCGCTTGTAACATCAGGAAATCGGTGATGGCCTTTCTCGTAAAGGCGGTCTAACATGTGTAGGGTTGAATTCCACCTTGTTGCAACGTCGCAGATCAGGCGATGATGTGGAATTCCGTTCTGCCGCTGCAGCTCAAGGAGGGTGTGCTTTGCGGTGTAGGAATGGCTGAAATGCATGCAAAGTTTACGTGACATTTTAAGGATGTCTTGCAGTGGGATGGTGGATTTTAAGAACCGCTTGACAACCAGATTGAACACGTGAGCCATGCATGGCGCATGGCACAACCTTCCTTGACGCAGAGCAGACACCATGTTCTTTCCGTTGTCGGTCAACATGGTTCCGATTTTCAGTTTGCGCGGAGACAGCCATCTGTCGATTTCTCTGTTCATTACACTCAGAAGTTCCTCCCCTGTGTGACTACGTTCGCCAAGGCATACCAGGTGCAGAACAGCGTGACACCGTTGCGCCCTGCACATGTGATATGCCGGTCGGGTAATGGGACTTGGCACGGGGGTGGCGGCTGAGGACACGGCGGAAGAAGAGGTGGTAGAGGCGGACATCTTTGCCGGACCAAGGACGTGCAAACGTGGAGGCAAAAGCGGCGTGACCTGTCCAAGTTGCTGGTGCGGCTGTGACGGCACCACGTTCACCCAGTGGGCCGTAAATGACATGTACTGTCCCTGACCATAGTTACAGCTCCACACGTCGGCGCTGCCGTGCACTTTGGCAGAGACCGACATGCTCAAAGACTGGCCCACCATGTCTTCTACATGTGAATGCAGGGCTGGCACTGCCTTTTTGGCGAAGAAATGACGGCTTGGCACTCTCCACCGCGGCGCGGCACAAGCCATCATTTCTCTGAAAGGTGCTGAGTCCACCACTTGGAAAGGGAGGGACTGCAGCACCAGCAACTTGGACAGGAGGACGTTCAGCTTTTGCACCGTCGGGTGCGTGCTCGCAAATTGTTGTCTCTTGGAAACGGATTCCAAGAAAGACTGCTGACGGAATCCGTGAAGAGGAGTAGCAGGAGAAGGAGCATCTGAACGAGCGGAAGATGCCAACGAGCGACAACTCCCCTCAGCAGAGGTGTTGGAGCCTTGACTGGCTGATGGAGGGCGATTGACGTCGGGTGACGGAGCAAGTAACGGAGCGGGTGATGGAGCGGGGGCTGGGGCGGGCAGAACCGCCGTATCTTTATCACGGTTTTCCCAGGCCACCAAATGGCGACGCTGCATATGCTGCCGCAACGCTGTAGTCCCAACATGGGCCCCCTGGCCACGCTTGACTTTCTGGCCACATAGTCGACATACGGCTACGTTTACTTCCTCGGGCGGCTTGACGAAAAATTGCCACACCGCCGAGTAGGAAACTTTGCCCCCGATACTCCTCACTGGCTGACTGCTGCTTCCTCCGTGCACACCGGCACCACTACTGGCCGTGGTGGTAGGCTGCAGTGGAGCTGGTGCTCTACTCCGTGGCCGTTTGGCTCCACTGACACTGCTGCGACCCTGCTGCTGTCTCCTGGGCAACCCACCGACTGTTTTGCTCGCTGCCAAGCTGCCACCCTCTTCTCCTGATGATGCGGAAGAAATTGCCTGATGACGACGAGGCTGCCAAGTGCGATCAACCTCCTCATCATCAAGTAGGGTCTCCGCCTCACTACTAGCCCCCTCGGCTGCGTCTGGGTCAGGAAACAGACCTGTCTCTAGACCGGCTACCGAGCCACTCTCCTCGCCACTACTTCTTCGCCTGGCTGCTGAAAAGGCGGATGTCTCCCCCCGTTCCTGACCGCCCTCTGTTAGCTCTTCCTCACTGTACAGTGGGGCTGAGCCCACAGCATGCGATACTTCGCTTGGTGAGGGAACACCAAAGGACAGGGGCAGGTAGAGGACACGTGATTTCAGTGGGCTTGGTCCCGGGCCATGCCAACTAACGGTTGTGTCTGACGTACCCACCGACCGTTGGCTGTAGGTGTCAGAGGTGACCTGGGAAGAGGAAGACGACCGAGCCAACCAATCGACGACGGCAGGGTTGTCGGTGGAGACACGACCGCTGGATGACACCGGGAGCACTGGCCTCTGGCTGCGAATAGTGCTGCCTCGACCCCTTCCTCTGCTGCCACGTCTGCTCGCTCCTAAAACATTGCCTCCTCTGCCACTCCTCTGCATGTTGTCTGACATACTCTTTAATTAAACGATTATGTGTCCCTGAGTAACAATTCTGTGTCCCTGAGTAACAATTCTGTGTCTGTGCGAGTAACAATTCTGTGGCCCTAAGTAACAGTTCTGTGGCCCTCAGTAACAATTCTGTGTCCCTGATTAACGTTTCTGTGGCCCCAAGTAACAGTTCTGTGGCCCTCAGTAACAATTCTGTGTCTGTGCGAGTAACAATTCTGTGTCTGTGCGAGTAACAATTCTGTGGCCCTAAGTAAAGTTTCTGTGGCCCTAAGTAACAATTCTCTGGCACTCAGTAACAATTCTGTCTGTCCCTGAGTAACAATTCTCTGGCACTCAGTAACAATTCTGTCTGTCCCTGAGTAAAAATTCTGTGGCCCTAAGTAAAGTTTCTGGGGCCCTGAGTAACAATTATCTGGGACTCAGTAACAATTCTGTCTGTCCCTGAGTAACAATTCTCTGGCACTCAGTAACAATTCTGTCTGTCCCTGAGTAAAAATTCTCTGGCCCTAAGTAAAGTTTCTGTGGCCCTGAGTAACAATTCTCTGACACTCCGTAACAATTCTGTCTGTCCCTGAGTAACAATTCTCTGGCACTCAGTAACAATTCTGTCTGTCCCTGAGTAAAAATTCTGTGGCCCTAATTAAAGTTTCTGTGGCCCTAAGTAACAATTCTCTGGCACTCAGTAACAATTCTGTCTGTCCCTGAGTAACAATTCTCTGGCACTCGGTAACAATTCTGTCTGTCCCTGAGTAACAATTCTCTGGCACTCAGTAACAATTCTGTCTGTCCCTGAGTAAAAATTCTGTGGCCCTAATTAAAGTTTCTGTGGCCCTAAGTAACAATTCTCTGGCACTCAGTAACAATTCTGTCTGTCCCTGAGTAACAATTCTCTGGCACTCCGTAACAATTCTGTCTGTCCCTGAGTAACAATTCTCTGGCACTCAGTAACAATTCTGTCTGTCCCTGAGTAAAAATTCTGTGGCCCTAAGTAAAGTTTCTGTGGCCCTGAGTAACAATTCTCTGGCACTCCGTAACAATTCTGTCTGTCCCTGAGTATGAATTCCGTGGCCCTAACTAGCGTTTCTTTGTCCCTAAGTAAAGTTTCTGTGGCCCTCAGTAACAGTTCTGTGTCTGTGCGAGTAACAATTCTGTGTCTGTGCGAGTAACAATTCTGTGGCCCTAAGTAAAGTTTCTGTGGCCCTAAGTAACAATTCTCTGGCACTCCGTAACAATTCTGTCTGTCCCTGAGTAACAATTCTCTGGCACTCAGTAACAATTCTGTCTGTCCCTGAGTAAAAATTCTGTGGCCCTAAGTAAAGTTTCTGTGGCCCTGAGTAACAATTCTCTGGCACTCCGTAACAATTCTGTCTGTCCCTGAGTAACAATTCTCTGGCACTCAGTAACAATTCTGTCTGTCCCTGAGTAAAAATTCTGTGACCCTAAGTAAAGTTTCTGTGGCCCAGAGTAACAATTCTCTGGCACTCCGTAACAATTCTGTCTGTCCCTGAGTATGAATTCTGTGGCCCTAACTAGCGTTTCTTTGTCCCTAAGTAACAGTTCTGTGGCCCTGAGTAACAATTCTGTGTCTGTGCGAGTAACAATTCTGTGGCCCTAAGTAACAGTTCTGTGGCCCTCAGTAACAGTTCTGTGTCTGTGCGAGTAACAATTCTGTGTCTGTGCGAGTAACAATTCTGTGGCCCTAAGTAACAGTTCTGTGGCCTTCAGTAACAATTCTGTGTCTGTGCGAGTAACAATTCTGTGTCTGTGCGAGTAACAATTCTGTGGCCCTAAGTAAAGTTTCTGTGGCCCTAAGTAACAATTCTCTGGCACTCAGTAACAATTCTGTCTGTCCCTGAGTAACAATTCTCTGGCACTCAGTAACAATTCTGTCTGTCCCTGAGTAAAAATTCTGTGGCCCTAAGTAAAGTTTCTGTGGCCCTGAGTAACAATTCTCTGGCACTCCGTAACAATTCTGTCTGTCCCTGAGTAACAATTCTCTGGCACTCAGTAACAATTCTGTCTGTCCCTGAGTAAAAATTCTGTGGCCCTAAGTAAAGTTTCTGTGGCCCAGAGTAACAATTCTCTGGCACTCCGTAACAATTCTGTCTGTCCCTGAGTATGAATTCTGTGGCCCTAACTAGCGTTTCTTTGTCCCTAAGTAACAGTTCTGTGGCCCTGAGTAACAATTCTGTGTCTGTGCGAGTAACAATTCTGTGGCCCTAAGTAACAGTTCTGTGGCCCTCAGTAACAGTTCTGTGTCTGTGCGAGTAACAATTCTGTGTCTGTGCGAGTAACAATTCTGTGGCCCTAAGTAACAGTTCTGTGGCCTTCAGTAACAATTCTGTGTCTGTGCGAGTAACAATTCTGTGTCTGTGCGAGTAACAATTCTGTGGCCCTAAGTAAAGTTTCTGTGGCCCTAAGTAACAATTCTCTGGCACTCAGTAACAATTCTGTCTGTCCCTGAGTAACAATTCTCTGGCACTCAGTAACAATTCTGTCTGTCCCTGAGTAAAAATTCTGTGGCCCTAAGTAAAGTTTCTGTGGCCCTAAGTAACAATTCTCTGGCACTCAGTAACAATTCTGTCTGTCCCTGAGTAACAATTCTCTGGCACTCAGTAACAATTCTGTCTGTCCCTGAGTAAAAATTCTGTGGCCCTAATTAAAGTTTCTGTGGCCCTAAGTAACAATTCTCTGGCACTCAGTAACAATTCTGTCTGTCCCTGAGTAACAATTCTCTGGCACTCCGTAACAATTCTGTCTGTCCCTGAGTAACAATTCTCTGGCACTCAGTAACAATTCTGTCTGTCCCTGAGTAAAAATTCTGTGGCCCTAAGTAAAGTTTCTGTGGCCCTGAGTAACAATTCTCTGGCACTCCGTAACAATTCTGTCTGTCCCTGAGTATGAATTCCGTGGCCCTAACTAGCGTTTCTTTGTCCCTAAGTAAAGTTTCTGTGGCCCTCAGTAACAGTTCTGTGTCTGTGCGAGTAACAATTCTGTGTCTGTGCGAGTAACAATTCTGTGTCCCTAAGTAAAGTTTCTGTGGCCCTAAGTAACAATTCTCTGGCACTCCGTAACAATTCTGTCTGTCCCTGAGTAACAATTCTCTGGCACTCAGTAACAATTCTGTCTGTCCCTGAGTAAAAATTCTGTGGCCCTAAGTAAAATTTCTGTGGCCCTGAGTAACAATTCTCTGGCACTCCGTAACAATTCTGTCTGTCCCTGAGTAACAATTCTCTGGCACTCAGTAACAATTCTGTCTGTCCCTGAGTAAAAATTCTGTGACCCTAAGTAAAGTTTCTGTGGCCCAGAGTAACAATTCTCTGGCACTCCGTAACAATTCTGTCTGTCCCTGAGTATGAATTCTGTGGCCCTAACTAGCGTTTCTTTGTCCCTAAGTAACAGTTCTGTGGCCCTGAGTAACAATTCTGTGTCTGTGCGAGTAACAATTCTGTGGCCCTAAGTAACAGTTCTGTGGCCCTCAGTAACAGTTCTGTGTCTGTGCGAGTAACAATTCTGTGTCTGTGCGAGTAACAATTCTGTGGCCCTAAGTAACAGTTCTGTGGCCTTCAGTAACAATTCTGTGTCTGTGCGAGTAACAATTCTGTGTCTGTGCGAGTAACAATTCTGTGGCCCTAAGTAAAGTTTCTGTGGCCCTAAGTAACAATTCTCTGGCACTCAGTAACAATTCTGTCTGTCCCTGAGTAACAATTCTCTGGCACTCAGTAACAATTCTGTCTGTCCCTGAGTAAAAATTCTGTGGCCCTAAGTAAAGTTTCTGTGGCCCTGAGTAACAATTCTCTGGCACTCCGTAACAATTCTGTCTGTCCCTGAGTAACAATTCTCTGGCACTCAGTAACAATTCTGTCTGTCCCTGAGTAAAAATTCTGTGGCCCTAAGTAAAGTTTCTGTGGCCCAGAGTAACAATTCTCTGGCACTCCGTAACAATTCTGTCTGTCCCTGAGTATGAATTCTGTGGCCCTAACTAGCGTTTCTTTGTCCCTAAGTAACAGTTCTGTGGCCCTGAGTAACAATTCTGTGTCTGTGCGAGTAACAATTCTGTGGCCCTAAGTAACAGTTCTGTGGCCCTCAGTAACAGTTCTGTGTCTGTGCGAGTAACAATTCTGTGTCTGTGCGAGTAACAATTCTGTGGCCCTAAGTAACAGTTCTGTGGCCTTCAGTAACAATTCTGTGTCTGTGCGAGTAACAATTCTGTGTCTGTGCGAGTAACAATTCTGTGGCCCTAAGTAAAGTTTCTGTGGCCCTAAGTAACAATTCTCTGGCACTCAGTAACAATTCTGTCTGTCCCTGAGTAACAATTCTCTGGCACTCAGTAACAATTCTGTCTGTCCCTGAGTAAAAATTCTGTGGCCCTAAGTAAAGTTTCTGTGGCCCTAAGTAACAATTCTCTGGCACTCAGTAACAATTCTGTCTGTCCCTGAGTAACAATTCTCTGGCACTCAGTAACAATTCTGTCTGTCCCTGAGTAAAAATTCTGTGGCCCTAATTAAAGTTTCTGTGGCCCTAAGTAACAATTCTCTGGCACTCAGTAACAATTCTGTCTGTCCCTGAGTAACAATTCTCTGGCACTCAGTAACAATTCTGTCTGTCCCTGAGTAACAATTCTGTGGCCCTAATAACGTTTCTGTGGCCCTAAGTAACAATTCTCTGGCACTGAGTAACAATTCTGTCTGTCCCTGATTATGAATTCTGTGGCCCTAACTAGCGTTTCTTTGTCCCTAAATAACGATTCTGTGGCCCTCATTAACAATTCTGTGTCCCTGAGTAATGGTTCTCTGTCCCTAAGTAACTTTTCTCTGTCCCCAATTATCGTTTCTGTGGCCCTAACTCTGTCCCTGTCCCTAGTACAGAGCGGTCTGCCTCTGTTCAATAACTGCAGGCAAATGAAGAATTCCAAAATGGCCGCTATTTATAGCTCGACCATTACACAGTGCTGGCTGGCTGGCTGCTGATTGGCTGATGCGATCACATGTAGTTGAGGAATGCATTATGGGTCAGCGCGCCTTGTCTGCGCGCCTTCCCAGACATCCCCGCTCCGTCGCCGCACATGTCAGCCGCCATTTTCTGAAAAATTTCGATTCGCGCGTCCGAATTAGGCTATTTTTCGGATTCGGCACGAATCGAAATTTTTCCGATATTCGACTCGAATTCCACTTCGGATACTTCGATTCGCTCATCTCTACTCACAGCATATTTGCACAGTAAGTTGTAAATAAAATAGTACGTGCCAGGGGCGGACTGACAACTCATGGGGCCCCCGGGCAATAGGGGATTATGGGGCCCCTGTGTCCTTGCCCAAACTCAAAAAAGCCTATGAAAAAGGTACCAGGGTCATCTCATGGGGCCCCCTACCGACCCCGTGCCCTCGGGCAGTGCCCGAGTTTCTAAATGGTCAATCCGCCCCTGGTACGTGCTGTAAAAGAATACAGAATGTAGTGTATATACTGTAACTTATTTGACATCCAGAGCAGGTAGTTTTTTTTAACATTCCCCTACTCTATACAAAAAATAGCTTCAGTAACAATCATGAAATGGAAGAAATAATAATAATGGCCGGAAAAGAAACATCAACAGTAAAAATTGCAGTGCCAATGACATTGATGGTCAGTGGAAAAGCGTCTTCTTATATTGATAATCAGTGTAGTGTTTTCATGCATTGGTGGGCAGAAGGACCCTTCATATTAACGGTCAGTGGGAGAAGGACTGCACAAAGCTAAAAAGATTGATAACAGTGGTTACTGAGAGGTAGAAACTCTTCAATGCTCAAAGAACCCCTAGCAACCTCTGGAGAAACCTTGGTTGAGAAACCCTGCTGTAGACAATTGTGTAGTTTTAACTTTGGGGTAACAGTTTGTTGAAGGCCCTTTTTTGGTTTCCACTAGGACTGTGCCCATGTGTAGAAAGCCAGCTCCATATAGATATGATTTGATGAGTTTGGTGAAAAGGAGCTTGAGTGGCCTTCACAAAGCCCCAACCTCAATGTCATAAGTTAGCCTGCAGTTTCTTGCTTGTGTTCTTACCTCCTTGCTGCAGTCCTGTTCCTGATCCTTTCTCATGTGTTTGTCTGTGCTCATCTATAGGTGTCGTCTGCTGTCCTCTGGGTTTTATTTCCTTCTTTTCCATCACTTCCTGGCCCGCCTCCTTGTTTGCCTGTCTATATAAGACATGCTCAGACTAGGCCACTTTGCCTGAGCAACTTCCTAGTTGTTGGAGCTCCTGTGTGTTGCTACTGCCTGAAGCCTACATTGACTACTTGTGTACCGACCCCGGCTTCGTTCTCTGACCTTGCTTGTTTTCTGCCTGTCCTGACCTCGGCTAGCCTATTGGATTCCGTTTGTCTCCTCCCATTATACTCTGCTCCTGTGAGCGGTCTCCTCAACCTCAGCTGGGCATACCTGGGGGTCGCGATCTGGTCCCAGCTTGCTGCAAGTCCATCCCCACCATCAGGGGCTCTGGTGAAGAAGCAGGCTGGGGCTTAGACTCCGCACCCTGAGGAACCCCAAGTTGAGTATCAACAAGAGCTCACTTCCACAGGTGCTGGCATTCAACACATTTTGGGTAAATTGGAATGCCATTTGGTAATCATATTTGTTCATCCAAGTTCAGTAACTGGCCTGACTTATGATCTTTTGGCTGAATGGACACAAATTCCCACAGACACCCTCCACAATCTTGTGAAAAGCCTGTAAAAGAGTGGAGGCTGGAAAAGCCAACTCCATAAATCTATGCTTTGACCAGTTTGGTGTGAAGGAACTTGAGTAGCCTGCATTGAACCCAGACCTCAGCACTCAACAACAGATTCCTCATTAACACATGGGCACTGTAGTACAATTGATTGACTCCTGGTGCTGCTTCTCCCTCTCCCAACCTGAGCTTTTGTGCTATTCCTGTTCTGGTGAAAACTCAAAATTTGGGTTTTTCCTTCATTTTCACTCATTAACAGTGGTAAACAGGAAAAAGAGACAGGGAGAACTTTCCTTACTGGGGCACAGACAGCAAAAAAAAAAAACTTGACAAAGGTTCTAATCTCTCTCCACTCTATCTAAAACTAAATGCCTTCAGATATATAGTATTTTAAAGATTGGTAAGCTGCAAAAAATAAAAAGTTTGTTTTTAGGTTTGGATATACTTTGAAGGCCCATCTAGAGCTGTCTGTTATGTGTGGCAATGCATTTGGTGCCGTTAATTTTGAATGGTATCCTAGTGCACCAACCAAATGGACCTCTGACATACGTGCATTACAGTACACTGCAACACTACTGTGCATTGTGGTGTCCTGCATTGGAAAAGATGCCACATATCAATATCGGGGTCAGTAGGGGGCCCCATGAGATGCCCCTGGTACCTTTTTCATAGGCTTTTTTGAGTTTGGGCAAGGACACAGGGGCCCCATGATCCCCTATTGCCCGGGGGCCCCATGAGTTGTCAGTCCGCCCCTGGTCCCTACTGGTACATTGGCAGCCCATTAATATATTTTTGCATCCCCTTTAAAATCATGTCTTTTTCTAGTAAATTTCATTTGATAAACATAAATTTGGGATTTCCAAACTTTTCAGTACATTGTACCACATTGTATATTTTATAAATATATCTGAGCCAAATAAAATCGTTTTTATAAATGAGTAAGTTCCTCCCTTACATCAGGGTCTCCATTAAAGCCCCAGTTACATCAGGGTTCTCATCAGGGATAATGAAAACAACATGGGGGTGGGGGATCTACTGACCTGATTCTTTAATCTGTGTACATTGAGGATATGAGGATGCAAGAGGTGGTGGTGCCTGGAGTTCAAGAAGGGCAAGCCAAAGAGGCAGAATGAGGAAACATGGAATGGTTCTAAGTGCCCATCAGAAAATTAAGAGGAGAGGTGAGGGAGCCCTAATAGTGTAGTGCATGTGTTATATGGGTATTTTATAGGAAATAAAAGAGAAAAACAGAATAACATTACACCTGGTGAGGTTTTGGTCACCCACGTAGGGTAAAGCTTGAAACCCTTTATGATCGCAGATGTGATGGACCGCTTGTCACCCCGATTGGGTGATTCCATCAGAGAACTGCTTCCTCACCACTGGGACACAGGACCAAGGTATTATAGCTGGACACTGTACCCAAGCCTAGACGACACTAGCTAAGATGCAACTGGAACTACTTTATTGAACAGGAACACAGATTTTTATACACTTCAGAACGAGGAGCAGTCCCCATATGAACTATAAAACAAATATTATACAATAGGATAAACATCCAGCACTGATTAGATAACTAGGTGAAGTTGACAGCAGACTAATCCCATCATGTAGGAGCCTCCAGGAGGACAGAGACAATATGTAACTCAATTA
This sequence comes from Staurois parvus, assembly GCF_062004578.1. Classification (NCBI taxonomy): domain Eukaryota; kingdom Metazoa; phylum Chordata; class Amphibia; order Anura; family Ranidae; genus Staurois; species Staurois parvus. The sequence goes on from NW_028319059.1 coordinate 787,441, forward strand.
ACAAACACATCCCACCTTAACCCCTAGATGCCAAGTGCACACAAATATACGACCTGGGCCTTGATGCTGAGCGCCTGCATATTTGCGTACCATTTGAAAATACATATGTGTTGAGATCACGTGCCCTGCGCGCTCCCAGCACATATGTCCATGACTCACGGAAAGGTCCCGATGTCCCCTTGCGATCCAGACCTTTTCCGATCATGTGACCGCCGTGACAGCGAATTACAGCAGTCACATGACCCTAAAACCCCACCCCGCCTCCCGGCTTCTGAAACTCTTAAAGGGCCGGGAGGTGCAGGCGCAAAGGGGTTAATAAACAGAATACAGCAGGAGTCCTCAACATAAGGTTGTTTTGAGCTGATTAATCAGGGAGCCCACCGAGACAGTCCATGCTGCCTTTCAGGTACCTGGCCCCCACCGGTGCAATCTGTCCATCATGAGACAAAACTCACAATATTTCAACAGTCTGAAAAAGTGTAATTAATTTATCTTCATGCATTACATGAGAGAGATTGTTAATAAATATTTCTGTCCCAAATAGAGGAGCTTCTCCAACCCAGTCTGCAGGAGGGCCACCATATTTCATCTAACCATTAACCTGTACAAGATTAATATTACACCTTTCCATCCACTCCAGAAGGGAAGATTTATTGTCTTTATGCAGAGATTTAATCCATGCTTTCATCACGTTGTTGTCCATTCTTAGAGAATGATCTGCTCTCTCCATGAGAATAAAAGGTTAGCCCCTAATCCCCTCCAAAATCCCCTGTCCCGGTTGGGTCTGTCATAGCATGTATGGAAAACCCTTCTCCCTATGCAGCATATAAGTGGTCAGAACCTTGGAGGGTTTCAATCCTGAATCCTCTGAGGAGCTCTCAGGTGGGAAACATGCTTCTTGGATAGGAGGAGTTAAGAAAAAACATGTGTGTCTAGAGTGACAGAGGCGTGTGTGATAGGACTGTGGTTTGCCTAAGGATGGACCAGAGTTGTAGTTTATGATGAATGACATAAAGCTTTATTTCATTTTAGTGGGTGCTTCCTGGCTTTGGATTTCCCCAGAATGTGATCATGTGATGACTGACACTAGCTGCGGGCAGGATAAAATGTTGTAGTGGGCTGGATATGTTGATTCAGCACGAGATCGTGTGAAACACGTAAACAGGTCCTGTATTCATGTCCTGGTGTTTTGTATGTCCTATGGATCAATAATTATACACTATATTCATCTATCCACTGGTGTGCGGCTGACCCTTCTTCCTAGTGGGCCGGATATGGCCCGTGGGCTGTAGTTTGGGGAACCCTACTCTAGAAGAATAATTTAAAAAAATGGTCATACCTGTAGGGTAAGACATGCCCTCTATGACCGCAGGTGGGGAAAACCCATGTCCCCATGCAGAATATAAGTGGTCACTCTTGATGCCTTGTGGGTTCTGATCTTAAATTCTTTGAGGGGCTCTCGGATTGGAAGTGTACTTTGTGAAGGGAGAGGAGGTCAAAAACCCATTGGTGTTTCGAATGACAGAGCCACCCATTGCAGTGTGTGATAGGATTGTGGTTTGTCTAAGGATGGACCACAGTCTTAATGTGAAATAAATTACATACAGTTTTATTTTACCAAAAAAAAATGCATTTTATGGGTTCTTCCTGGCTTTGGATTCCCTTGGAGTTTGAAAATTGACCCTAGCTGGGGGCCGGATAAAATGTTGTAGCCAGATATGGCACATAGGCCTTAGTTTGGAAAGTTCTGCTTTACAAGATCAATTAAAAGAAATGATCATACCACCAACTAGGGGCGGACTGACAACTCATGGGGCCCCCGGGCAATAGGGGATCATGGGGCCCCTGTGTCCTTGCACAAACACAAAAAAAGCCTATGAAAAAGGTACCAGGGCATCTCATAGGGCCGCCTACTGACCCCGGGCCCTCGGGCAGTGCCCGAGTTTCCAAATGGTCAGTCCACCCCTGCCACCCATACACAAACCACTCTAACTGAGATTTTCCGACCTGCCAAATAAATTGCACCAAATGAATTTTTTTTTCTCTTAGATTGAATTCAACTATCAAAGTGACTGACACATCCTCAGACAACATAAAATGATCTAGTAATTGGTTTACTCTTCATGGTAAGTGTCTCTTGACTCCACTGTCTGGCATTACGCAGCATTCAAATTGCTACAAGAGCGTCCATGATCCAAGCCCGTGTCATGTAAAAGTGCCGACAGATTCCATTATGGTAAACAATCCATACTCACTGCTTATTGAAGGGTCACGGAGGGTCAGTTTGGGAAAACAAATCTTTAATGATATTAAAATAGACGTAAAATGTTACAGCATATTATGAGAATGAAATTGTATTTGTATTTGTTTTACAAAATGCATGGGATATGGAGGAGTTCAACAAAAATAGCTTTATTAATATAGATGAACCCCTTCCTGTCCAGTCCATGGGCGGACTGACCATTTGGAAACTCGGGCACTGCCCGAGGGCCCGGGGTCAGTAGGGGGCCCCATGAGATGCCCCTGGTACCTTTTTCATAGGCTTTTTTGAGTTTGGGCAATGACACAGGGGCCCCATGATCCCCTATTGCCCAGGCGCCCCATGAGTTGTCAGTCCGCCCCTGGTGCAGTCCCAGTATCTCTTTAAATAGGTCTTTATGGACTTCCCAATCGCCCAACCCCTGTGATTGGCTATCACAATGGTCGCGTGATCAGGCATTCTGCCCAATCCCAATCATGACTAGAGACCCACAGATATCCATGACAGCTCAGTCCCTGTCCACTACTCCCTAATGTTCAAACACGCTGTCAGGGCTCTGTCCTCGGCAGAAGTGTTAGGAGACCTGGCACCCCTGCCAGTACCTTGCATGGCCGCAGAAGTTCACATCGGCTTAAACAGCCTTTATAAGGAAGCCCTGCACTACTTTCAGGTGCTGGTTGATCTCTGGCTCCCTAGTACCTTCATTCCCTTGCTATCCTGACTTGTGATTTCCTGTTAATGACTCGACTTGCTCCTGGACCTGTCTGCTCTGTTTAACCCCGACCTAACCCCGACCTAACCCCAGCTTGTTTAACGGATCTTCTCTCCTGCTCTCTGTGTATGACCTTGGCTATCCCTTTTGACTACGTCTGCTCTGATCCCCACCTGGCACCCGACTTTGGCTCGAACTAGTTATCCTGTGATCCTCTGTTCTCTGAAAGACCTGCATACCTTGCACAGGCGCTCCCTACCTGCAGACCCCATCTTAGCACAGCCGTGCTCCTGGGTGGACCACCAAACAAGCACTCCCACAGGCGACCTGTGCTACTCTGGGCCTGACTCCTGCTGTCCCACCTTCAGGGGAGTCTGAAACTTAGCCGCAAGGGAAGTCCTCTCTCCATTGGCCTCTGTCACCAGGTACGTGATACACGCTATATGCCAATAATTGGGCAAAAAAATCCAACATCCATAAAAATGCTATAGTGCTACAAATAGCAGATATTTGTAGCAATATATATAACACTTTTATATGGATGTTGGCTTTTACACAATTATTGGCATATAGCGTGTTTGAACATTAGGGGGTAGCGCTGTTTTTTATTTGTTTATGCAATTTTTTTTAATGCATAAAGGTAAAAAATCTTCCGCCTTTACAACCGTTTTAAGTTGGGTCAGCTTGGCACGATGTAAGCATGCATGTCTCGTACCAGAGGGGCCGCTGGAGAAGTTGATAACTACATATTCCCTCAAGAGTTGGTTGTGGCCAGCTCAGTAGGTTGCTTTAAAAAAGTCCTGGATTGTTTCTTGGATACACAGAATAAAACTGGATACTAACATTTATAGGTAAAGTCAGGGGTGGACTGACAACTCATGGGGCCCCCGGGCAATAGGGGATCATGGGGCCCCTGTGTCCTCGCCCACACCCACAAAAGCCTATGAAAAAGACAATGAAAGCAACCAGGGGCATCTCATGGGGCCCCCTACTGACCCCGGGCACTCGGGCAGTGCCCGAGTGCTCAAATGGTCAGTCCGCCGCTGGGTAAAGTTAATCTGATTGCCTCTCCAGGGATCAGGAATGAATTTTTTCCCCTGCAGGAGCAAATTGGATCATGCTTTGCTGGGTTTTATTGCCTTCCTCTGGATCAACTGTGGGTATAGGATTGTAACTTTTTTTTCTTTTAATGGTTGAACTGGATGGACTTTTGTCTTTTTTCAGCCAGACTAACTATGTAACTGTATATACTGTGATAGCCGCAATCTTCCATCTCCTGTGCTAAGCGGCTTCCCCTCTGCACTCCGGAGAGGGAGCAAGGTGACATCACAATCTTCACTTCATCCAATGAGAGAATGCCTTGTATTCATTGAAAAAAAAAATGCAACGCGTTCTGTGAATGGCCATGGCTCTAGCCACATCTGGTCCATGATGTCACCCAGGAGACCTGCGAGTACTGTGAAAAGTGATCATGTGGCTCTAAAGCCATTCAGACAGTTTTACAGCAACACGCTGAGCTGGATGCAGAAAACAGGAACAAGTTCAAGCTTTGAGGTACTTGATCAGGGGTGTCCAAACTATGCCCCTCCAGGTGTTGAGGAACTGCAAGTCCCATGAGGTCTTGCAAGACTCTGACATCCACAGGCAAGACTTCCAGAGGCAGAGGCATGATGGGACTTGTAGTACTTCAACAGCTGGAGGGCCATAGTTTGGACACCCCTGTACTAGATACATCCAAACAACAGAAGAGGGTAGGATCCTAACCTGTGACCCTGCCTCAAAGACTCCTAGTTCAAGCTCTTCCGTCTCCCAGTTGTGCTCCCGCATTGCCACCCTGTCAAACATGCCCCTAGTAGAGGCAACAAGCAGCACACATTGCTCAGGCATGGTGCACGGTTGTCACTATTAGCTTCTGTTCCTTTATGTTTTATATTATTTTATTCTCCTACTTTCTATTCTATGCTATCCTGTTCTGTTTTAGTCTATTCTATTCTTTTCTATTCTGTTTTATTCTATTCTATTCTTTTCTAAATTCGAATTTAGAAAGATGACTATATATTTTTTGTTTTATTCTATTTTATTTTTTATTCTTTTCTATTCTATTCTTGTATTTTTTATTCTTTTCTTTTCTATTCTATTATTTTCTATTCTGTTCTTTTCTATGTTATTCTATTCTTTTTTATTCTATTGTTTTCTTTTCTATTCTATTCTTGTTATTCTATTCCTTTAAATCTGTCTATCCAAACAATGAAATTTTTTTTTTAGAATAAAACAAACCACACATGTCTACCTATAGGTAAGCCTATAATAAGGGAGTGACATCATGTGCGGGACTGACATCATCACAGCTCGGCCATTCAAAGACTCCTAGTTCAAGCTCTTCCGTCTCCCAGTTGTGCTCCCGCATTGCCACCCTGTCAAACACGCCCCTAGTAGAGGGACACGCACCACACATTGCTCAGGCATGGTGCACGGTTGTCACTATTAGCTTCTATTCCTTTATTTTTTATATTATTTTATTTTATTCTCCTACTTTCTATTCTATGCTATCCTGTTCTGTTTTAGTCTATTCTATTCTTTTCTATTCTGTTTTATTCTATTCTATTCTTTTCTAAATTCGAATTTCGAAAGATGGCTATATATTTTCTGTTTTATTCTATTTTATTTTTTATTCTTTTCTATTCTATTCTTGTATTTTTTATTCTTTTCTATTCTATTATTTTCTGTTCTGTTCTTTTCTATGTTATTCTATTCTTTTTTATTCTATTGTTTTCTTTTCTATTCTATTCTTGTTATTCTATTCCTTTAAATCTGTCTATCCAAACAATGAAATTTTTTTTTTAGAATGAAACAAACCGGACATGTCTACCTATAGGTAAGCCTATAATAAGGGAGTGACATCATGTGCGGGACTGACATCATCACAGCTCGGCCATTCAAAGACTCCTAGTTCAAGCTCTTCCGTCTCCCAGCTGTGCTCCCGCATTGCCACCCTGTCAAACACGCCCCTAGTAGAGGGACACGCACCACACATTGCTCAGGCATGGTGCACGGTTGTCACTATTAGGAACCCTTTCCAGAGTAGTGATGTGAAGCTGACACTAGAGGGAGTGCATGTAGACAGGAAGTTCCTGACAGAGGCTGGAGGAGATCAACGACCCTAGAAAAAAAAATATGAAAAATTAAGAAAACTAAATTTTATTAAACCAACCCCCGCCCCAAAAAAAAATTACTATTATTACACACACTTTAGCAGACCAAAAGTCTTCCAGTTAGTAAATTCCCTTTGTTGTTTTGTACCTACAGGTGTCGGATCGATTTGTGCAGAAAGAAAAAAACGTGTTGTGCTTTGTTTTGGGTCGATTTCGTTAATTTACTAATTTTGTTTTGTTCCATTATTAATGAAATTCATTTAATTTTGTTTTTAGTTTAGTTTAGTTTCATTTAGTTTTTTTTTTTGACAGGTCTCTAATTTTTCTAATGGATTTGATTTATTTGAATCAAATTAGAATCGATCCAAATTCATTGTATAGAATAGATGGTTCTTTTCGAAATTCGAATTTCAGAAGACAGTTATAAGCTTTCTGTTCTATTCTATTTTATTCTGTTATTTTCTATTTTATTCCAATATTATCTAGTCTATGTTATGCTATTCTTTTATTCTCTATTCTGTTCTGTTTAACTCTATTCATTTCTATTTTATTCTGTTTTATTCTATTCTTCGAAATTCGAATCTTGTAACATGGATATATTTTTCTATTTTATTTTATTCTATTTTTTTTTATTCTGCTCTATTTTGTTCTGTTCTATTCTATTCTGTTCTTTTATTTTCTATTATATTCTATTTGTTTCTGTTCCTTTATTTTTTTTATTCAATTTTTTTATGTATTTTTTCATTTTATATCCTATTATATTCTGTTCTGTTTTATTCTATTCTTTTCTACTCTGTTCTATTTTATGTTATTCTTTTCAAAGTTTGAATTTTCGAAGATGGCTATATTCTTTTAATGTTATTCTAGTCTATTCTTTTTTTTCTATTCTATTCTTATCTATTTTATTCTGCCTTAATTTATTCCATTATATTCTAACACTAATACACATAAGGGTTTATTTACTAAAGCTAGCGAGTACAAAGTCAGGCTTACTTCTGCGTAGAAACCAATCAAAAAAAAGAAAAAGGAGGAGAAGGAGATAAAAATAGAGATGGAGAAAATAAAGGAGAAGGAGAATGAAAAGGGGGAAAGAGGAGGAGGAGGCTAAATTCACACAGCCAAAAAAAAGAAAACATTAACAAGCATTTTTTATTTATGGACACATTCACAAAGGACATACGAATACACGTATATCAGATGCAAACAATTAAAAAATAAAATAAATAAAATAGTTACTGGTCATTTACTGAACTTTTTGTTCCAGGAAAAATGATCAGTAAAATTTTTACAGTTACAGTTAATGATCATCCCTTTGCTGGAGAGGATGTAGACATACTGATACCATCATCCATATCTTCTGGACATACATTTTATTTTATTCTCCTACTTTCTATTCTATCCTGTTCTGTTTTAGTCTATTCTATTCTTTTCTATTCTGTTTTATTCTATTCTATTCTTTTCTAAATTCGAATTTTGAAAGATGGCTATATATTTTCTGTTTTATTCTATTTTATTTTTTATTCTTTTCTATTCTATTCTTGTATTTGTTATTCTTTTCTTTTCTATTCTATTATTTTCTATTCTGTTCTTTTCTATGTTATTCTATTCTTTTTTATTCTTTTCTATTCTTGTTATTCTATTCGTTCTTCTATTTGTTTTCTTTTCTATTCTATTCTTGTTATTCTATTCCTTTAAATCTATCTATCCAAACAATGAAATTTTTTTTTTCAGAATGAAACAAACTGCACATGTCTACCTATAGGTAAGCCTATAATAAGGGAGTGACATCATATGCGGGACTGACATCATCACAACTCGGCCATTCAAATGGCTGGCGCCTGCGAACCCAGAAGGAAGACCAGGTAAAGATGGATTCCCAGTCAGTGGTGACAGGGCACCATTGGAGGGATCCAATTAACAGGTAAGTCCTTCATAATGTGCTAGTATGTGTTACATACTAGCTCATTATGATATTACCCTGCTGGAGGGACAAGGTTTTTTTTAAGTGGTTTAATACGGCTTTATTGAAAAGAATGAGTCCCGCTACGGCATTGGAATGGTTACGTTGTGTTTTTGAAGTTTCTTTCGCACACGTGGATGATTTTTACCTCCCCAGGGACCTTCTTACATTGTCCATGATGAGGCTGACAGCGGTTACCGCACCACTAGGCATTGACTGTTGGTGTTAGAGCTCAAAAGCTGGAACAAATGGATAATTCTGACAGATTAGGAGATCGAGCATTTAGAACGACAATGGAGAAACAAGAGGAAAAAATTTCTAAGAAACCTTTTGATGCACCGTAACTAAAGGGGGAAGAGTGCAGCGCTCTTTTCATGCTGAATTCCAGGCAAATATACCATATTATGTAATATAAATATATATTTATATTACAAAACATTTTATATATATATATAAATGTATATATAATAAATGAATATAAATATATATATATATATATATATATATATATATATATATATATAATAAATATATATATATATATATATATATATATATATAAATAAAATAAAAATAAATAAATAAATATATATATATAAAATATAAATATATAATAAATAAATATATATACATATGTGAGCTTTTTTACTTCACAAAGAATTTGTTTTCTGTCCATCGAGTTGTGAAATTTATACAGCTACGCCACACAGTACACTCCAGTCTGGCAGAGCAGGAAAGCAGGAGCCCACATTTCTCTGCTTTAGTGACTGCTTGGGGAGTGAGGAATAAAAGGTAATTATTCTTCTATTTACACCTCCCCTTTTAACCACTTGACCTTTAGAAGGTTTTACCCCCCTTTATGGCCAAGGCATATTTTGCTCTTCAGCACTGCGCTACTGTAACTGGTAATTGTGTATTCATGCAATACTGTTCCCAAATGAAATTTATATAATTTTTTTTACATGTTAAAGATTTCTTTTGGTGGTACTTAAACAAAATACTGTTTTTTTTTTTTTAATTATATAAACCAAAAAAAAAGTTTGAAAAAACCTAATGTTTTTCTTAGTTATACAATTTTGCAAACAAATAATGTTTCTTTATAAATTTAGGCCAAAATGTATTCTACATTTCTTTGGTAACATTAACCCAAATCAGTTTATACTATTCAGTCTGTGTAAAAGTTATACAATCTATGGTGTGTGTATATAAATATATATATATATATATATATATATATATATAAAATGTGTGTATTTGAAAATCAGTTGCGTCACAGCTTTTTGGAAAACGAAGAAATGAAATAAAATTAGGTTTTTTTATTCCCCATTTTTTTACGTACTATCACCATCACAGGATCGTCGTATGACTGGTGTGGCAGAGATCAGGAATACTGGCTGATGACTGTGTGTATATATATATACATATATATATATATATATAAAAAGTAAGTAAAATTTATATATATATATATATATATATATATATATATTTTTTTTTTTTTTTTTTGTTTTGTTTCTTTTTTAACATTTGTATTTTACATCCTTTCATTAGAGTAGTTCAGTGTCACCATAGTGACACTGTACTACTCTGGGGAGTGATCAGGGAAGTTTTTATTTTGGCTTTCATTCATGACAGCTTGCTTACTATTGTGACGCTGTGATTGGCTACAGCTAACTACATGATACAAAAGCCGCTGTGAATGGCCTTGTACTATGTGATCGATCACAATAATAAGCAAACTGTCATGAATGGATACCATTCATGACAGTTTTGTTAACATTTTATCATATTGTCGCTGTGATTGGTCATAACAATCACATGATACCCCGGCTGCCAGGTACTAAGCAATATGATCCACTTTGTCCACAGGATTATGCCCTAAGGGTGTGGGCCAGTGTGTGTGAGAAGGGCGATTTACAGGTACGTCACTGTACCTACTCATGCCACTGGCCAGCAGTAAATGTATTACTTTTGATTGGCAAGTGCTAAAAGGCTAACTATAGTTCAGCTTTAAAGTCCAGCTTCATGGAAATTTAAAAATTTTCTTGAGAATTTCAAAGCAGATTGTATTATTTACCTAAGACTTAGCTCACATCACGGTTAGAGCAACACATTTATATTTAATGAGATGCCCTACCTACCAAAAAGGTAGGAAAAGAAGTCCCCAGTCTGTTTTTGAAAGAGCGGTCCACCAAACCACATGGTGCTACCACATTATTATTAAGAAGAAAAAGGAGAACAAAAAGTAGAAGATGCAGAAGAAAAAGACTATTATTTTTATTATAAGTATTATTATTATTATTATTAATAATAATAATAATAATAATAATAATAATCATCATCATTATCAATAGTAGAAGAAGCAGAAGAAAAAGATTATTATTATTATTATTGATAATATTATTATTTATAGTAGTAGTATTTATATATATTTATGTCGCTCCATTTCCTCAAACTGAACCTTTCCAAAACCGAGCTCCTAATCTTCCCCCCAGCCCGCGTCCCCCCTCCATCATAACCAACAACGCCACCATCAGTCCCACCCCGCAAGCCAAAGTCCTAGGTGTCACTCTAGACTCAAACCTGTCCTTCCAACCCCATGTCCAATCGTTGGCAACTTCATGCAGACTCCACCCCAGACACTACTAAACAACTCATTCACTCCCTTATTATCTCATGACTCGACTACTGCAACTCCCTCCCCACTGGCCTACCTCACAGACTATCCCCGCTTCAGTCTATCCTGAACTCAGCGGCCAGACTCATCCACCTTTCCAACCGCTCCGCTTCTGCCACCCCTCTCTGCCAATCCCTCCACTGGCTCCTGATCGCCCAACGCATTAAATTCAAACTACTAACACTGACATACAAAGCCATTCATAACACTGCCCCAAACTACCTCATTGACCTGATACCCAAATACCACCCAACCCGTACTCTTCGCTCCTCACAAGACCTCCTACTTTCTAGCTCCCTGGTCTCCTCCTCCCACTCCCGACTGCAGGACTTCTCCAGGACTTCCCCCATCCTCTGGAGCTCACTACCCCAATCAATCAGACTGTCACCTACCATCCTCACCTTTAGGCGCACCCTGAGAACCCATCTCTTCAGGGAAGCCTACCCCACCCTCACCTAACAGCCGATCTCCTCCACTCCTCCTACCACTCCATCCCCCACAGCCACTTCCTCCTGTACCACTTTCCCCTCCCTCCTAGATTGTAAGCTTGAAAGAGCAGGGCCCTCTAACCCCTCGTGTATTGTATTGTTTTGTTACTGTATTGTTTCATGTTCTGTCCCCCACTATATTGTACAGAGCTGAGCAAACCTTTCTGGCGCTATGTAAATACTGTATAATAATAGTCCTATTATAGTCAGGTATAAGGAGCTTCCCCAAGGAGTTTCATAATATTATAGTAATTATCCTTTTGGCTGCTAAGTCGCTTCTTAGCAGATTATGGAGGACCGACCTGGTACCCAATGTTTTTGAACTTATAGCTCTTCTAAAACTCACCTATGATTATGAAAAAGTTCTTCCTCTCAGAACTAGCTCCCTCTCCAAACTGAAAAAAACATGTAACCCCTGGATTCAATGACTATCCTTATAATACTGCCTGTTGTATACTGTCTTGTGTTGTCAAATGTTATCAATTTCCTGTTATCTTGCCTTACTGTGTATTTCCTCTCCCCTTATCCTGGGATACCTAGTAGGAAAAATGTATAGTCTTCCTTACATTTCATTCTGTTCTCTGATGCCATTGTCAATATGATGAATATCTTCATAAGAGTGGGTTGTTGTCCACTTTGTTGTCCCTGTTAAATGTCCTATATTCAATAAAAACATGTTGATAAAAAATACTACCACTACTACTACTACTACTACTACTACTTCTAATAATAATACTACTACTACTACTACTATTAATAATAATACTACTACTACTAATACTACTACTACTACTACTACTACTACTTCTAATAATAATAATACTACTACTACTATTAATAATACTACTACTAATACTACTACTACTACTACTACTTCTAATAATAATAATAATACTACTACTACTACTACTACTATTAATAATAATACTACTACTACTACTACTACTACTACTACTAATAATACTACTACTACTACTACTACTACTAATAATAATAATACTACTACTACTACTACTACTACTACTAATAATAATAATAATATTAATACTACTACTACTACTAATACTACTACTACTACTACTAATAATAATAATAATACTACTACTAATAATAATAATACTACTACTACTACTACTTCTACTACTACTAATAATACTACTAATAATGATAATACTACTACTACTACTACTACTACTAATAATAATAATAATACTAATAATACTACTAATACTAATACTACTACTACTACTAATACTACTACTAATAATAATAATAATACTACTACTACTAATAATAATACTAATAATAATAATAATACTACTACTACTAATAATAATAATACTACTAATAATAATAATACTACTACTAATAATAATAATAATACTACTACTAATAATAATACTACTACTAATAATAATAATAATACTACTAATAATAATAATACTACTAATAATAATAATAATACTACTACTACTACTACTAATAATAATAATAAACAGGGAATGATGTGAAGGGGTCAGTGTCCTCATTGCTGTTGGATATGCTGAAGAATATTAATGAATAAAATAAATAGTATGCTGATAGCACGTTTTTGCAGCTTTGTTTATGCTTAACTAAGTGACTTATAAATGAGCGGAGCTTTTGCACTGCACTTTTCATGACCTTCCTCTCCTTATGCTAATTAAATGTGTATTTAAATGAATAATGTGACCTTGATTGTGAATAATTTAGGACAGGGCAGATGAAGCTATCATCACAGTGTAGATGGACAAAAATGTGAACATTTGAGGAAAAACACAAAACCCCTATTAAAAATTGCAAGCTCCTAGATGGTGGCCAATAGCAGGAAAAGATGGCCTTGTTGACCAACAGCAAGTCATGGGAGGTGGGAAGAGGTGGGAATAAGTTCAACTTCAGGAACTGAAGTCAAGATTTGAATAATAGAGCATTCCAAGGTTGGTGACTCCTGTGGATAACTGTAGACATGTTTGTGCACTGGGGAATGCCTGATAAGTTCAGAACTCATTGAGCATTTCCAGTGAGTGCATATTTTACATTTTTATTACAATGCATTATATTTGCAGCACTACCCCCTTAGAAGTTTTTGGGTCTCCCTATAGGTCTGCACAGCCCGGCAACATGTATTTTTCTTCTACATAAACAGCTCATCCACTCCCTCATCATATCACGACTCGACTACTGCAACTCCCTCCTCACTGGCCTGCCTTGCCGCTGGCTATCCCCGCTTCAGACGATCCTGAATACGGCTGCCAGACTCATCCACCTTACCAACCGCTCCCTCTCTGCCACCCCCCTCTGCCAATCCCTCCACTGGCTTCTGATTGCGCAACGGATCAAATTCAAAATCCTAACGCAGACGTACAAAGCTGTCCACCACACTGCCCCGAACTACATCACTGACCTAATATCCAAGTACCACCCAACACGCACACTCCGCTCCTCACAAGACCTCCTTCTCTCTAGTTCCCTGGTCTCCTCCTCCCATGCCCGCCTCCAGGACTTCTCCAGGGTGTCACCCATCCTCTGGAACTCCCTGCCCCAACCCATCAGATTATCACCTACTCTCCTCTCCTTTAGGCGCACCCTGAAAACCCATCTCTTCAGGGAAGCCTACCCCACCCCCTGCTAACTTGCCGACCTCCTTCACTCTTCCTACCACTCCATCCCCCACAGCTATCTCCTCCTGTGCCACCATCCCCTCCCTCCTAGATTGTAAGCTTGAAAGAGCAGGGTCCTTGATCCCCTCATGTTTTGCATTATATTGTATTGGTATTGTTCTGTCACATGTTCTGTCCCCCTTTGTAATGTACAGCGCTGAGCGAACTATTGGCGCTTTATAAATACTGTATAATAATAATATTAATAATACATTTGCACTCAGAGTCAGTAAACAGTTCTTGAGCTTGGTTTTATGTTCTAGGGGTATTGAACTTGGATGGGGTTGAGGGGTGTATTTGATGCCCAACGAACTGTAGAAACTTGAGAACAAACTCCTTAGCAACCATGTACAAGTCCATAGACAAACAGGCTCTCCTTGAAGAGCTTTCCAGGCCTTCTGGTGTACCTCCGCAGACCTCAGATGAATTTTCCTTTTCACCCAATTGCCTGAGGGAACCCCTGAGCAAGGGGACCCAGAAATTGCTACTGTAGTAAAGCAGCCCCAGCTCAGGAGCTAATTGGGTTTGCTACCTGATTGTCCTCCCCCCTTATCTGGCCCGGGGTTGGGTGCAGGATTACTCATTCAGTTCTCTCCTGTAAGCTTGTTGGGTTGGTGGCTGCCTTTAGGCCTTCTGCTGGGTTGGCTCCTTCCCTGCTTCCCAGACTGTCCTCTCTCCGGCTGTGGTTGAGGTTGAGAGATCCCCCTTCCCAGCTCCTGCCTGAAGGTAGGTCCCTCCCTGGGCCCCCTCCCAGGCTTAACACTCCAGCCTTCTCACATCATGACCACTTCCTGATCAGGCTCTCTCATACTTACTGTCCTGACCCCATACAAAGTCTCCTGTTTGGGGATTGCTCAGAGTCCCCTGAGTATGAAGATCAGCCCCGCCTCACGCCCACCCACTGCCATCTAGAAATGTCTAAAGCTTTTAGAGCAGGGGAAGTATCAGGAAATTGAACTGCAGAGCCCTCATCCCTGACCTAAAGTTACCTGGTTGACTCATTCCAAGCTTACTCATACCAAGCTGCTATACAGCCTCTAAGTGAAAACCTGTCTAGCTCCCCCTAGCTAAACTTGAGGGGTGCTACATATAGAAACTTGTATGATTTGTACAGTAGAGAGAGCACTCAATAGCTGGGTGCAGTTACTCTGTCATAAAATGTATGTATAGCCAAAACTTTTTTCAGTTTTGGATAGAGTAGGAAAGGGTTAAAACTCTTGTCAAAATAAGTTTTTTGAGATGCTGTAACAGCCGTACATGGAGTGCATTGTTCTCAATATGCCAGCAGTCTAATAGACTTGCATTGTGAGAAGAAGCAGAGCCTGCAAATGTAATTGACAAAGATGACTTCCCCTCTGTACATATAGAACAGAAACAAAATATTAACATACATTCAAAATACATACATTCCCATTAATGTTAACCCATGATCCACCCCATGCAGAACAAAGCAACGACTCGCCTTACCTGTAGCCCTCCCCAGTTTTTATCTTCACACCTTCTCTTTGCTGCCCTTCCTTGCCATTCAGTAGGACCTTCAGATGTGGCAGAGCATGTGACTAAATTCCCTTCCTCCCATGTGACAACACTGGTGTTCAGGGGCGGACTGACCATTTTGAAACTCGGGCACTGCCCAAGGGCCCGGGGTCAGTAGGGGGCCCCATGAGATGCCCCTGGTACCTTTTTCATAGGCTTTTTTGAGTTTGGTCAAGGACACAGGGGCTCCATGATCTCCTATTGCCCGGGGGCCACATGAGTTGTCAGTCCACCCCTGCTGTTGTTTAATGATGTCCTCTCACGCACCCAGTCCTATCACATAGGGGTGAGATGGGAGTCCTCCACTCTGTGTAAGCTCCAAATAGCTCAGCTCACTAAACTGTAAGGCTTCATGTGCATTGAACTTTAAATAAAACCTCATTTAGATGCGTTTTTTTTTTTTCAGCCTGTAAAAGCACCTCTATGTTAACCTGTGTGTGCATGCACACATAGGCATTTACAGGCATAGCAGAAGAGAAGCATTTACATGCTGAAAGAAAATCACCAACGCGTTCAGGATGGAAGCTTTTAAACAGAAAAAATGCTTGACTTGCCTAAACACATTTAAAAACGCTTAAAGGTTAGATGCTTCGCACCCGAGCATTCATTCATTCCAACGCTCAGAATAAATTAATATAATGGCTAGTGGAATCCATTAATGCCCCAATGCCTGACATGCCTAAACACTTCTAAACGCACATGTGAAACACAGCTTTAAGCACATTTTTTAAGCAGCTTTTTCCTGCCAGGAGTGAAAGGCTTTCAGAGAAAAAAATCTAAGGCCATGTGTGCATGAGGCCTGTGCTACATGATAAAATAGGCTCAACTTCCAAACGGGTGGACTGACCATTTGAGCACTCGGGCACTGCCGAGGACCCGGGGTCAGTTCTGGTGTGTTAGTTCTGTGTACCAAGCCTAATTCATTTTATTTTCTGTTGTTTGACTGTTATTTTTAGAATTTATTGGCACACTCTTCTGAAAATACCAATCATCCCGCTAAATAAGGATCATTACAGTTTAATTACTGTACTTCCAGTCCTGGCCAATTCTGACATTCCTCTCCTACATGTAAAAACATTATTTTTTTGCTAGAAAACTGCTTAGAACCAGGGGCGGACTGACCATGTGGAAACTCGGGCAATGCCCAAGGGCCCGGGGTCAGTAGAGGACCCCATGAGATGCCCCGGTACCTTTTTCATAGGCTTTTTTGAGTTTGGGCAAGGATACAGGGGCCCCATAAGTTGATCCCTTATTGCCCGGGGACCCCATGAGTTGTCAGCCCGCCCCTGCTTAGAACCCTCAAATATTATATATTTTTTTAAGCTGAGACCCTAGAGAATAAAATGGTGGGTGTTGTATAGTGATGGGCCAAACACCCCCCTGTTCAGTTTCATGATCGAACATTCGAACATGTCGAAAGTTCAACCGCGAACTTCAGAAACAATTTACTGAGCGCTATCATACCACATCTATAATGTATCCATATGTATATTATATTATTATTAATAAGTCATGTTGTATATTAGTAGTGAAACATTCTTTAATGTTTTCAGCTGTCAGTGGGAATTGTCCGACAATTAAAACATTTTTAGAAAAACAGCGTGGGGTCCCCCCTCCCATCCATACCAAGCCCTTTGGATCTGGTAAGGATTTTGAGGGAACCCCCACGCCAAGATTTTTTTAAAAATGCTGTGGGGGTCCTCCCCAAAATCCATACCAGACCAATTCACCCCTCCCTCCAGAACCATACTAGGCCACATGCTTTCAACATGGGGGGCACTTTGTTGATGGAGACAAGGGCCTCTTCCCCACAACCCTGTCCGGTGGTTGTGGGGGTCTGCGGGTGGGGGCTTATCAGAATCTGGAAGCACCCTTAACGAGGGGGCCCCCAGATCCCACCCCCCTGGAAATGTGGGATGCCGTCACTCCTGCACATATGCAGTAGTCATTCATCCAGGCCCACTGGCTCTTTGCCTGCCGGAGGTGTAGACACAGCTGCTCAGGTACAGCTCAATGTACATTATTCAGAGGAATACAAACAGGCAGACGAGTTTACTATATTGCATGTCGAATCTGCAATAAAGAGCCTAACTATTCACATTTTTTTGCCCTTATTTTCACTTTAATTAATCAAGCCTTTTTTGTGTTTTTAGATTTGTTCCACCAAAACATATCAGTGAAAAATTGTTTAATTTTTATGGTGTGTCATTGCCAATATTATAGGCTGCTGTGCCAATTTGAAATTCTTTTTATACTTTTTTCAAGATATGAGAGATATTTGTGTTACAAAACAGGGCATATAACAAACTATAACAAGTGCAACAGTGCTAACAACTACTCAGACTCAGATACATCATGGTGAAAGAGAAAAGACAAAGGGGCAGATGTCAACCAGGCGCAGGGCAGAGGAAAGTCAAGAAGATATGGGTTCTAGTCCGCTCTCAGGGCTCTGCATAGGCTGTGCTCTGTATTGGGACTAGATCTGTTACTTGCACTTGATTGCACTTGCACTTGATTGTGTACCTTTATGAATACATCAGGATTTGTGTAGAAGGTGTAGACGCTACTCACCCAACCTGATGCATGTATATGTGTATGATGGCCTCAGGCAGCACTGCTCCACTGGCCATGCCCCCTGACACCCATCCACTGGGGCATTTTTATAGAGCATTTGGTTTTATTTAATAAAGAGTTCATACAGCATTGCATTAGACACCTTATACCTTACTTCCTTTTTATTTCAGTACTGGTTTCCCCCATGAAATGTAGTGGGCAGCAATGCTGGAGTTGTGTACAGTGGGGTGGTGTCCAGTGGTGACTATCCATTTTGTTTGGACAAGATTGAAGAGGAGTCCACAGGTGGATCTACATTTCTGAGTCTCTTTCTTGCTAGCAGTGCTGACAAGAGTGTTTGTTACAGGCTAACTGAGACCCAGTATAATATTAATTTGTGGAGTCCGAATTAATCCAGAGGTCCCATACTTTGTTGAATTTACATAGGCAGCTAGGAGAGGGGTACATGGCTTTGTAGAGGGGGATTACTGAGTTCACCAAAGTCTTCCAAAAATCCAGTAATGACACCACAGGCAACTTCCATTTTAGAATAATGGTCTTGCTCGTGTTGAAGACCTAGTAGAGTTCTGGTGGCTCTAGCAAAGTCCAATGAGTTCACTAGTCCTAACAGCCATACATTGATCTGCAGGGGAATGGGGATAATGCTGAATTCGGAAATAAAGTGGACAACTACACTTTATTAGGTACAATTTGCTAGTATCGGGTTGGACCCCTTTTACCTTTATAACTGCCTTAATTCTTTGTGGCATAGATCCAACAAAGTGTTGGAAACATTCCTCAGAGATTTTGGTCCATATTGACATGAGTTACTGTTGCCTTTCCATCATCTCAAATCAGTCTGTCCATTCTCCTCTGACCTCTGACATCAACAAGGCATTTTCATCCACACATCTATCGCTCACTGGATATTTTCTCTTTTTTCGGACCATTCTCTGTAAACCCTAGAGATGGTTTTGCGTGTAAATCCAAGTAGATCAGCAGTTTTTTAAATACTCAGACCAGTCCATCTGGCACCAACAACCATGTCACGTTCAAAGCAGGGGCAGACTAACAACTCATGGGGCCCCCGGGCAATAGGAGATCATGGGGCCCGTGTCCTTGCCCAAACTCAAAAAAGCCTATAAAAAAGGTACCAGGGGCATCTCATGGGGCCCCCTACTGACCCCGGGCCCTCGGGCAGTGCCCGAGTTTCCAAATGGTCAATCCGCCCCTGGTTCAAAAGTCACTTAAATCTCCTTTCTTCCTCATTCTGATGCTCGGTTTGAACTTCAGGAAATCATCTTCACCACATCTAGATGCTTCAATGCATTGAGTAGCTGCCATGTGATTGGATGATTAGCAATTTGTGTTACCAAGCAATTGAACGGGTGCACCTAATAAAGTTGCCGGGGAGTGTATATGCCAGTCATTTTGTAACTGCAGGCATCTGTAAATAGTCAGCTGAGTCTCTCCCACATCTCCAACAGGCAAGGAGATTGAATTTAGAATTTGCTCTTTTTAAGATTCTCCCAATGCTGACCGTTCCCTAAAAAAAAGTGTAGTTTTCACTTAAAAGTGAACCTGTATGGCCAGGGGTTACTTTCACTGAAAACCGAATATTAAAATGATCATTAGGTTGAAAGATATAAAGAAAGCTGAAGTTACATTAAAACCTTGACTTATCCTGCAAAAGGCTTGAGCTTCCCTTTTAGTGAATGAGGCCATGCATCAAACAAAATGACCAATAATGAGGTGAATAGGGGTGGAGAAGGTCAGGGGAAGAGCTCCACTTTTTTAAAAGTAAAGTTGAGAGTTTAAGTGATACCTTTTATTGGCTATCTTACGTTATTAAGGCTTTAAACAGTCAACGGCTAACACAGTACAAGACTCTACTACTGCTAAGAAAAGTTGGGCACTTTATATAACTTCAGCTTCCTATATCTAGGGCTCTATTGATCATTCTGACGTATGGATTTCTTTATTTTATTGGAGGCACACTTTCCTAACATGGTTTTCATTATATGCTCTGTATGAATTTCTCTAGCTTTGACAGGACAATCATGTCCTGTTTTTTTTGCCAGGCAGATTATTCCATCTTCTTTGCTTTTTTTACATGCCACCTTCAAATGGAGTGTATTTTACTGTTTTTTTTGTTTGTTTTTTTTGGGGGGGGCAGTTGAGAAGACACCCTACCATGATAATCTTTCTTTGCAATAAAACGTAAGCAAAAACCAGGGAAGGACCCATGGTCAGCAGAAGTAATTTAACAAAGAGATTAGCACAGTTGGAGCTAGAGTGGATTAAAAAAGTTGAGATTTCAAGAGACGATGAAGTTGAGGGATTTATTTTATTACTTAAGGCTAAAAGCTTTTTTTTAATTAAAAAAGGATGAAAAACAGAAGTGCAAAAATTCATCCCTCCAGAAACACCACCGTTTTGAAAACAACAAAATTGAATGTGCTTGGAATTCATACTGGCAAGAAGGGAAAATAGTAGTATATAATACTGTGCAAAGTTTTTAGGCAGGTGTGAGGAAACGCTGTAAAGTAAGAATGATTTCAAAAATATATATTTTAATTGTTTATTTTTTATCAATTTACAAAATGCAGATTGAGCGAACAGAAGAAAAATCCAAATCAAGTTAATGTTTGGTGTGACTATTTGGCTCCAAACCAGCATCAATTCTTACACTTGCACAAAGTCTTGGATTTTGCAGGATTAGTGTCAGATGTATGATTAACCAGTTATACCAAGCAGATGCTAAAGATCATCAATTTCATATGTGGGCTATAACATAGTCATTAACTGAAACAGAAACAGCTGCGTAAGAGGCTTAAAACTGGGAAAGGAACAGCCAAACTCTGCTTCTAAGGTGAGGTTGTGGAAGAAACTTTCATGGCACAGGTCGCACACCATGGCAAGACTGAGCACAGCAACAAAAGGTAAGTTTACTACAACAGCAAGGTCTCTCCCAGGCAAAGATTTCAAAGCAGACTAAGGTTTCAAGATGCGTTGTTTAACCTCCTTGGCGGTATGATTCTTTCTGATTTTTTGTGCTGAAATCGGTACCATTTTTTTGCATGGAAATATGTAGTTTTTTTATTGTAGGCTGTAATTTTTAGGAATAACTCACTGAAATCTGTACGAACAAGAGTCTATTAAACATCCCGGGGATGATAAAATTTGAAACACAAAATCATAAATTATAATTTAAATAATCATAAAAAATAATATAATAATAATAAATTTATTCAATAGTATAATCAAACCAAAAACACTGAAATTTGAAATACAGAGGCAAATTCGCACATCGCTGAGCAAAGTCACAAAATCGTTTTCAGTGTCTGATGATGAATTTCCCCCCGAATCATTATCACTCAATTCTGCAAGTGGTTCTGATTTACTATCACTGTTCTAAAACCGCTTTTGACGTAAAGGGACGCTTTTTGGATGCCATGGACTTTTCTAAGTTTCCAGGCAGAAAGAACAGTCAAAATGCAGGCAGGGCACAGGACAAAGCAGTAGGGACAAAATATATGTGAAATGCATTGAAATGCATTCAAATTTCCTGCCGGTTCCGGCGCCCGTACGTCCCGACGTCACAGGGACCGGAACACAGAAGCCGGATGCCAGCATCGGCCGGAGGAGATGGCCGGGGACGCTGCAGGGGGGACATCGCGGGCGAAGGACAAGGTAAGTGCTGCAGGGACCCCCAGAGCAAAGCCGCATGGTAAGCCCGAGTGTAGCTCGGGGTTACCGCTCTTGGTATAGAAATTGTACCCCGAGCTACACTCGGGAATACCGCTAAGGAGGTTAAGCTCTTTTGAAGAAGCACAAAGATCGGCAACGTTGAGCTCCATTGACACACTGGTCAGCCAAGGAAACTTAATACAGCAGATAAAAGACACATCATGCTTACTTCCCTTCAACATTGGAAGATGTCCAGCAGTGCCATCAGCACAGAACTGGCAGAAACCAGTGGGACTCAGGTACACCCATCTACTGTCTGGAGAAGTCTGGCCAGACATGGTCTTGGAAGAACTGCGGCCAAAAAGCCGTACCTCTGACATAGTTTTTGTCTTTTACCTTTCCATGGACATAGGTGAAATGAATTATCGTTGGTGTTTCAGATTTTGGTAGGATTGTGATAGCAGACATCTTCAGCTGATGGTTGGTAGGGTTAAAAGTGTATTGGCTAGGTTGTGTTTTGACAGTCAGTATATGAATAATGATAAGTGGATCTAAAGTTTGAAATGCTTTATGCTAAAGAATAAAATGTTGAGTTTTAAAGCCCAACTCTAGGCTGTGTTTACATGGATCCATGCACTGAAGTCCCCCCTTGCACTGCAAGGGTTAAATGTTCGTTTGGCTAGGGGAGAAGAAATAGGTAGCAACCCTTACCTTCCTCCTCACTCCCATAGACTTCTTCCTCTTTGTGCAACCAGTCACATGAAGTCCTTCGCTGCCTGGAGGGTTGCAGCTCTCTGACATTATCACGTACTGTTCAGGACCAGCATTGTACGAGAAGATGCCAAGGGCCTGCCCTCATTTTAGAGCATTATGGAGCTAAGTAGAGTGTCATTTGTAGTGAGGAATAACATAGGTATTTCCTCTCCCCATGTCCCCCTTTACCAACCAATTAAGCATTTAACTCATGCATTGCAGTGGGAGGGAATCCCACTGCATGGGTACATGGAAAAGCAGCCCAGAGTTAGACATGAAAATGATTGTAAAGCCTTTTTTTAGTTAAAATACCTGCTCTGTGCAGCCATATTGGTCCCTTACCTCCTCTTCTGGAGTCCCCAAGCTGACGCTGTCCTTTCCTGCACATCCCCCCCTAGCAAATCATGTGCTATGGGGGGACAAGTGAGGGTGCGCTCCTGAGCTGGGCTGTGTGTGCCCATAGCTAGGGACCTTAGATTGTACGCCCCTTGAGGGTTAGGGACTGATGTGAATGTACAATATATATGTAAAGCGGTGCGCAAAATTGACAGCACTGTATAAGTACCTATAATAGTAATAATAGAAGATTCCGTTATTAGCTGCAAGCAGGATAGGCTTCCCTGAAGAGAAAGGTTTTCAGAGATCGCCCAAAAGTGGGCAGAGTAGGCGATTGTCTGATAGATTGGGGTAGAGAGTTCCAGAGGATGGGGGAGGCTCTGGAGAAGTCCTGGAGACGAGCATGGGAGGATGAGACAAGGGAACTAGATAGCAGGAGGTCATGCGAGAGCTGAGAAGACAGTTTGGGTGATATTTGGAGACAAGATTGGTGTTGTAATTTGGGGCAGAGTTATACATGATTTTAAATTGTATTTGTTAATGTTTTGAATTGTATTCATTGGGCAATATGTGAGAAGTGTCAGAATAGGCCGGGGGGGGGGGGGGGGGGGCTGAAGTGGTTACATTTTTGTTTTTGGGTTTAGATAAACTTTGGGGTAATTTACTAAAGGCAAATGCACTGTTCGCTTTGCATGCGAGGTGGTGAATATGCTGACGCTTCACTATGCAAGGAATACCCAAAGACATACTAGGAACATTTAACCACTTCCAGACCGGACACTTTTACCCCCTTCCTGACCAGGGCAGCTTTCAGCGCTATCACACTTTGAATGACAATTGTGCGGTCATGCAACACTGTACCCAAATGAATTTTTTACCATTTTTTGGACACAGATAAAGCTTTATTTTGGTGATATTTATTCACCGCTGGGATTTTTATTTTTTTTGCTATTTAAATGAAATGTCCAATAATTTTGAAAAAAAGTGTTTTTTTTATTAAATTTTGCAAATAAATAATATTTCATCATAAATCTTGGCCAAAATTTATTCCGTTATCTTTTCAGTAAAAAAAAAATCCAAATTAGTTTATAACCAAAAATTATAATTTTTAAACATTTTTTTTTTACATTTTTTTTTTTATATTAATATTTTTTTTTTTTTTAACATACTGCCACCCTAGCAGTACAGTGTCACCATGGTGACACTGTACTACTTGTGGGGGGTGATGAAGATTTTTTTTTTTTTTTTTTACACTGATTGCTCTTACACCCATATAGGATGTAAAAGCAATCATTTCTTCTTCTCTCTGGCTGCATTCTTGCACTCATTGAGAAGTACTGAGTGAGCTGTGATTGGTCACAGCTTGTCACATGGTACAAGGCTGTTGTGAATAGCCTTGTACCATGTGACCTCTGTGATCATTCACAGATTTCACACGTAGTAAGCAACGATGTCAGAAGTGACATCTTGCTTACTACTTTGCATGTGATCACTGAATGGCCAATCAGTGATCACATGATCGGGACCTCGTACAGAGGTCCCGTCCGACGATCGGTGTTTCACTGTGTCCGGAGGACACAGCGGGCACCGGATCGTGGTGCTGCGCGCTCCCAGGGAGCGCGCACAAGCAGGGTGTGGGGAGGCCGTTTATAAACGGCCACCCGACCCTGCACTGCCACTGTCCGGCCGTTTATATGCAACGGCCGGTCGGGAAGTGGTTAAAAAGTATTTTTGCTTGCATATGATTGGATGATGGAAGTCAGTAGAACTTCACCTCATTCACAAAACTCTTGGGCTAATTCCCTTGCAGAGTGCAACTGCACTTATAATGTGAACAGTCTATTTACCTTTAGTAAATCAGCCCGTTTGGTTTCCTATTGCCTTCTCTATCCCAGCTAAAGTTTCCCTTTAAATGATTCCATATGCAATAACCACATTCCACTTGTATTGCTGGGCATGCACTATTACAAAGGCTGCAGTAATTGTTATGTAAAAATAGCCTATTGTCATTTCTGAAAAGCTGATTTACACAATAAAGACATAAATGCTCAGACGTGTTTCTAGTTAAAACATTGAAATAGAAAGGTTAAGAAGCTTTGCCATTGACTTCTCAGATCCAACCATTTAGGATCCAGACTGACAGTTTATTCATCAGCTGAAAACGGGCAGACTGACAACTCATGGGCCCCTCGGGCAATAGGGGATCAACTCATGGGGCCCCCGGGCAATAGGGGATCAACTCATGGGGCCCCTGTATCCTTGCCCAAACTCAAAAAAGCCTATTAAAAAGGTACCAGGGGCATCTCATGGGGTCCCCTACTGACCCCGGGCCCTTGGGCAGTGCCCGAGTTTCCAAATGGTCAGTCCGCAGCTGGTTCTAAGCAGTTTTCTAGCAAAAAAATAATGTTTTTACATGTAGGAGAGGAATGTCAGAATTGGCCAGGACTGGAAGTACAGTATTTAAATTGTAATGATCCTTATTTAGCGGGATGATTGGTATTTTCAGAAGAGTGTGCCAATAAATCCTGAAAATAACAGTCAAACAACAGAAAATAAAATGAATTCGGTTTGGTACACAGAACTAACACACCAGAATAAGAATTCTTATTCACAGCCCAGTGAGAGTCCAATGAGACTGAGAATTACAGTCATGTAGTTTAGAAAAAGATTCTTATCCTTGTGTTAAAGTTTTGGAAGCAAAGCAGGGGCAGACTGAAAACTCATGGAGCCCCCGGGCAATAAAGGATCATGGGGCCCCTGTGTCCTTGCCCAAACTCAAAAAAGCCCATGAAAAAGGTACCAGGGGCATCTCATGGGGCCCCCTACTGACCCCGGGCCCTTGGGCAGTGCCCGAGTTTCCAAATGATCAGTCCGCCCCTGGCTGAAAAGCACAAGGTTGAGCCTCCATGACTCCATGGCTTGTACTGTATAAAATGGAAAAATGCATGGTTCTAACCGACTTGCTCCTCGATAGAAAACATCGTTCTCGTATATATCTTGCTTTCAAATGTTATTACAGGTTTACTTGTTCAGGTTGATTTGCATAAGAATATTTAGAAAAGTGCCTCTAAAACTGGAAAGTGGAGTCAGGGCTGTCTTTAATATTTAAAAAAAAAAAAATTAAAGTGCCCTCGTCCTCCCGTGTTTGCATACAAAAACAAATTTGTGTGTTGGTCCTGTACACACACAAACAGCAATCAACCCACACATGTGAGGTATCACCACAAACATCAGATCATGGGCAGTAATTCTAGCACCAGACCTTCTCTGTAAATCTAAAGTGGTGACCAGGGGCGGACTGACCATTTGGAAACTCAGGCGCTGCCCAAGGGCCCGGGGTCAGTAGGGGGCCCCATGAGATGCCCCTGGTACCTTTTTCATAGGCTTTTTTGAGTTTGGGCAAGGACACAGGGACCCCATGATCCCCTATTGCCCGGGGGCCCCATGAGTTGTCAGTCCGCCCCTGGTGGTGACTTGTAAAGGCTATTAAAGTGTCGCCAGTGCATAGTAAAAATTATGTCGCTTGTGGCTTTCTTGTCATCTATTCACTCAATGTAACATCATCTTTTATACTTTACAAAAAACAATGGGTTATGTATTGTGTCTTTGTGCAGAACATTTTTTGCGATATGGCGCCACGTTACTTTACCCCCCCTGGTAGTATTCCCGAGTGTAGCACGGGGTAAAGTTTTAGTGCCAAAAGCGGTAACCCCGGGCCAGGGGCGGACTGACCATTTGAGCACTCGGGCACGGCCCGAGGGCCCGGGGTCAGTAGGGGGCCCCATGAAATGCCCCAGGTACCTTTTTATAGGCTTTTTTTAGGTGTGCTTTGAGTGTGGACAAGGACACAGGGGCCCCATGATCCCCTATTGCCCGGGGGCCCCATGAGTTGTCAATTCACCCCTGCCCCGGGCTACACTTGGACTTACCATGCGGTGTTGCTCAGGGATTCCCTGCAGCGCTTACCTTGTCCTGCGCTCCTGCAATGTCCCCCCTGCAGCATCCCCGGCCATCTCCTCCGGCCGATGCCAGCATCTGGCTTCCGTGTTCCGGTCCCTGCGAGCGTCGGGACGTATGGGGGCCGGAACGGCAGCAAATTTAAAAAATTTTTGAAACTGTCATTTTCTTAGAAATGAATTTGACATAGTAAAACATTCCTGTATCAAACCATTTCACATACATTTTGTCCCGAGTGCTTTGTCCGGCGCCCTGCCTGCATTTTGACTGTTCTTTCTGCCTGGAAACTGAGAAACGTCCATGGCGTCCAAAAAGCGTCCCTTTAGGTCAAAAGCGGTTTTAGACTGGCTAGAGAACAGCGATAGTAAATCAGAACCACTTGCAGAATTGAGTGATAATGATTCGTGGGAGAAATTCCTCATCAGACACTGAAAACGATTCTGCGACTTTGCTCAGCGATGTGCGAACTTGGCGTCTATTTCAAATTTCAGTGTTTTTGGTTTGATTATATTATTGAATTACATTTATTATTATATTATTATTTTTATGATTATTTATTAAATTATAATTTATGATTTCGTGTTTCAAATTTTATCATACCCGGGATGTTTACTAGACTCTTGTTCGGACAGATTTCAGTGAGTTATTCCTAAAAATTACAGCCTACAACAAAAAAAATACATATTTCCATGCAAAAAAAGTACCGCTTTCAGCACAGAAATATGGACATAATCAGACCGCTAGGGAGGTTAACTGACAATTGCACGGTCATGAAACGCTGCACCCAAATGACATTTATGTCATTTTCTCCCCCACAAATAGAGCTTTCTTTTGGTGGTATTTGATCGCCTGTGTGTTGTTTACTTTTTGCGCTATAAACAAAATAAATGCTAATTTTGAGAAAAAAACAGTATTTTTTTCTATTAAACATGTCCAGTAAAAAAATTTAAAACATCTAATTTCATCATAAATTTAGGCCAAAATGTATTCTGCTCCATTTCTTTGCTATTAAAAAAAATCCCAATACGTGTAAATTAATTGGTTTACATGAAAATTATAGCGTCTACAAATGGCGGTATAGATACTGGAATTTTTTTTTAAAATATACTAGTAATGGCAGCGATCAGCAACTTATAGGGGAACTGTGGCGAGCATTCTGACACTGGGGGGGAACTGACTTGCTGTCATTGACATCCCCAGTGACACCAATATAGTGATCAGTACTAATAAAAAGCACTGACACTGTACTAATGGCACTGGGCAGGAAGGGGTTAATATCTGGCGCCATCGAAGGGTTAACTGTGTGCTGTGTGTGTTTTACGGTGTGTGTGATTTACACTGTAAGCTCACTGCTTTGTATGGCCCTGCTATTCAGAGCCATACAAAGCAGTGTGAAGGAGTTGACAGGGGAGAAATCTGTATTATTTACATACAGGTCTCTCCCCCATCTGTGACATGTGGTGATCGCGGGGTGCCGGCGGGGAATCAAAGATCGGGATTGGGTGATCGACGGGTGAGGCCGCCAATGGCGGTGCTGGTAGGTCGCGCACACGGCTTGCACACGCCCCCTACCCAGAAATGCAAAACCACGTATATATATATATATATATATATATATATATATGTGATTGTGCGCACCCCTGCAGCAGTTATTCTGCCATAGGGCTGCGGGAAAGCGGTTAAATTTCCAAAAAAGTTCATTTTTTCCTAAAAAATTGCCTTTGAAAAACCGCTGCACAAATGCCATGTGACATAAGAATCGCGGTGAGGGTATGGTGGCCATGCAGCTTGCACACGTCCCCTACCTGGAAATGCAAAATCATGTATATATACGTATATGTGATTTTGCACACCCCTGCCACCCTGCAGCAGTTATTCTGCCATAGGGCTGCGGGTTACATTTCCAAAAAGTGTATTTTTTCCAAAAAATTGCCTTTGAAAAACCATTGTGCAAATACCATGTGACATAAAAAAATTGCAAAACCCACCAATTTATTCTTTAGGGACTTTGCTTTAAAAAAATCTATAATGTTTGGTGGTTTTCTAGCAAAAAAATACTGATTGTTACATGTGAACAAAAAGTGCTAAAAATGGCTCAGCCTGGAGGTGGTGAAAGGAGGGGTGGTAAGATGTCCATCATAAAGCAAGCAATGGGCAGCCAAAATCATGGATGGATGCAAATGTGGACAGAGTGCAAACCCTCATAGGCATAGTATGCATGAAGGTAAAAAACCTTCTGTGTGCAGCATCCCCCCCAGGCCCCCCTAATACTCATCTAAGCCCCCTCTCGATTCAGCGATGTTCATTGGAGTCTCGGCTATCCCAGGACTCCCTCTTCTCACTGGCTGAGACAGAAGCGGGAGCCATTGGCTCCCACTGCTGTCAATCACAGTCAGTGAGCCAATGAGAAGAGAGGGAGGGCGGGGCCGAGGCACAGCTCTGTTTGTGAATGAGTACACAGAGCAGCGGGTACCCCCATAGCGAGCTGCATGCTGTGGGGGCACCCGACAGGAGGGAGGGGACAGGAGGGCCTGTGGGGGACCCGAGAAGAGGAGGATCCAGGCTGCTCTGTGCAAAGCCACTGCACACAGCAGGTAAGTATAGACATGTTTGTTATTTTTTCTTAAAAAAAAAAATCTTTAGAATGACTTTAATTGAACAAGCTGAAGTTAGAAGCTATGCAGACATGAGCCTGATTTTGCACTCTCCAGCTTTAGTAAATAAACTCCATGGCGTTTCCAGTATGATCCAGAAACAAAACACCAGAGCATGCAGTGGAGCATGCAAATAGTACAGTGTCACTATGGTGACACTGTACTGCTAGGGAGATGGTATGTTAAAAAAAACATAAATAATAATATAAAAAAATAAAATAAAAATGTAAAATATTTTTTTTAAATTATAATTTTTGGTTATAAACTAATTTGGGTTTTTTTTTTTTACTAAAAAGATAGATGAATACATTTTGGCCAAGATTTATGAAGAAAGATTATTTATTTGCAAAATTTTATAAGAAGAACACTTTTTTTCCCCAAATTTTTGGACTTTTTCATTTATATAGCTAAAAATAAAAATCCCAGTGGTGAATAAATATCACCAAAATAAGGTTTTATCAGTCTAAAAAAAATGCTAAAAAATTCATATGGGTACAGTGTTGCATGACCGTGCAATTGTCATTCAAAGTGTGATAGCGCTGAAAGCTGAAAATTGGCCTGGACAGGAAGGGGGTGAAAGTGTCCGGACTGGAAGTGGTTAAAATCCAAATGTAAAACTATCCCTTGATTCCTTTGAGTGGGGCTGTGCTTACAAAGCAAGGGTCTCCTAGATTGTAAACTGGAAAGAGCAGGGCCCTCGAACCCCTCGTGTATTGTATTGTTTCTGTCCTGTCTCATGTTCTGTACCCCTTGCTATTGTACAGCGCTGAGCAAACCCTTTGGCGCTATATAAATACTATATAATAATAATAATAGGTTGGTTTGACTAGGGCAGGGGTGGGAAACCTGCAGCTCTCCAGCTGTTGTGAAACTACATTTC
Source organism: Staurois parvus (assembly GCF_062004578.1). Lineage (NCBI taxonomy): Eukaryota > Metazoa > Chordata > Amphibia > Anura > Ranidae > Staurois > Staurois parvus. The sequence goes on from NW_028319059.1 coordinate 817,727, forward strand.
CCATGAGGCAGTGCAAAGACCGGAAGTTACAAGCATAACTCTACAGGTCCTATGAGACATTGCAAAACTGACAGTTACAGCTATGACTTGCAGAGGCATGATGGAACTTGTAGTCCTGCAACAGCTGGAGAGCCGCAGGTTGCCCACCCCTGGTCACTAGGGAATAGGAGAAACAGTTTTACTTACCTAATCTTCAGTTCCCCCAGCAGATGGAGCTCCTTCATGCTCTGGTGGTGGACTGTCTCTTGGCGTCATCACATCCAATGAAGGACTATGGACCTTGCTTTGCTGTTGATGTCAGGATCCTAGACCAGGGGTGTCCAAACTATGGCCCTCCAGCTGTTGAAGTACTACAAGTCCCATCATGCCTTTGCCTCTGGGAGTCTTGCCTGTGACTGTCAGGGTCTTGCAAGGCCTCATGGGACTTGCAGTTCCTCAACACCTGGAGGGCCATAGTTTGGAGACCCCTGCCCTAGACCATTGGAACATGGAGGAGTAGAAGCTGCAGGGGCTGCTTTAGCTGCAGAGAGCAATGGAGGATCAGGTAAGCAACTCTTCTTTGTTTCCCCCTAGACCTAAATGAGCAATTACCCTTTCAGTGGGGCTAATTTCCCAGAGTTGAGCTTTAAATTAAACTTTTTTTTACTGGAGGGCCATAGTTTGGAGACTCCTGCCCTAGACCATTGGAACATGGAGGAGTAGAAGCTGCAGGGGCTGCTGTAGCTGCAAAGAACAATGGAAGATCAGGTAAGCAACTCTTCTTTGTTTCCCCCTAGACCTAAATGAGCAATTAACCCTTTCAGTGGGGCTAATTTCCCAGAGTTTAGCTTTAGATTAAACTTTTTTTTACAATGCCTTTTTAAAATAATGTGACATAGCTATAGTTTCCTTTTTTAGGCATAAAAAAACTTTGAATGAAACAACGCAGTGTACACAAGTTAATTAGGTGTTAAACAAGATTTTTTTCCCCCACCGGCTAAAATACGAAGATCACATCTTTATCAGTAAGCGTTTCTAGTTAAGACATAAAAGTTACACAACCTGCGCCTGTTTATCGGGCTGACAAATTGGGACAATGGCCGCTAATTAGGACAAATGAGTCTAAAAAGCAGTTTTTATGCATTGCAAAGTGTAAAGTTCGCCCAGTCATTGTAATAGTCTGTAAACTCAGCCTGCCATTGTTACCGCTGGCCTTTAATTTAGTCATCCAAGCATGACGGCTCTATCCTTTATCCGACGCTCACTCTTGGAGACCAGTTCTGTACAATATTGCGCGTGTTGTTCGGTGACCTTTTTAATGCCAAGAATTCATTTCATCCCCAGACTCCCAGGGCACTTGGGATTTATATAATTGGAGCGGTTAGATATTACTGTCTATTAATCAGCAGTAAGAAAAGAACATTTACTGAAACAGTTATCTCACCTTAAGTGTTTCTGTAGTTCAAGAAAGACTTAAGAAAATACAAGATGGTATGTAAAGAAGTTTGATCAATTAATTTCGGGTGATGTTCTACATATTTTCTAGTTTGAGTTCTGTCTCTTAAAGTGAAAATCCATCCCCCTTCCCCCAATACGCACCTTCCTGCCTCCCTTCTTCCACCTCCCACCATAAAGCCCCCTACAATGGCCACTAAAAAAAATGTAAATTTTTTTTCTGTGGTCTTCAGGCTCTTCAACTGATTTCAAAAGTCCTTCTGCTCTGATGGTGAGAAGTCCCTACTCATCATGAAATGATGTCCATAACTATTGTAAGCCTGGCATCTTGGTGAAGGGCTACACACTGAAGACATTCAATTCCAGCCAAGGTTTATTGCAATGACAGGACACCTCTCACTGCAAAACAAAGCCATGCCTTCAAAATGTTTTACCGACATATCCCTATAATTAAGCCCTGCTGTTGGTGAAGCATTTTGGCATGGCTTTGGGTGGGAGCAACAGATGTGATGCCATTGCAATAAACCTTGGCTGTAGCTCAATATCTTTGGTGCACAGCCCATCATTTGGATTGTGGGCTCAAAGTAGTCAAGGGCATCATTTCATGACCTGTCGAAGAGTAGGGACTGCCCACCACCAGAGAAGAACTTTTGAAATCAGTGGAAGAGCCTGAAGACCACAGAAAAAAACAGACTTCTGGGTCTTGGCACCCGTCTGATTGCAGGGGATCAAGGCGGATACAGGCTGGCCTATAGTTGGTGAAAGGCTTGTGTTTCTTAGTGGCCCAGGCCATTGACATGCCCCCAGTTGACCTGTCAAAGATGGCCTGGGATCAAAGAAATGGATTGACTCAATGTCATTCAATCTGGAAGAAGTGCTAGTGGTCTCACTATGAGTGGCGAGACCTTAAAAGACAGTGTTGAAGCCGAGCTGGGTATTGTCTCCATAACTGTTTTATTTTTAAACATGCTTTAACACAGATATTACTTTTTATCTCTTAAGCATAAAGTCGTGATTGAAAGGGTACCTTTATGGAGCCTAGGCTGCCATTGCTTAACTTTCATTTCAAAAATGGCTAGTCACCTGGCTGTTATGTTAGACCAAAGGAGTCAACGATTTCTAAGTTACTGAATGGCAAAAAGTAAGTAGATCAAGAGCTCTGATTGTTCTCAAACTTCACTGGCTGTATGCTCATTGCAAAGCAAGACGTATTGAAGGCACAGATTGCCAGAAATGTATCATTTTTAGAAGGAGGTCAGAAATAGCAGTCTCTGTATGTGTTCCAGTTCAGGCTGTTTATAGGTTTATAAACTGTTATATATCTTTTATTTTATATTTGTATAAAATCTTTTAAAGAAAATATTCAATAGAGGATGCTCCCATGCCACAAGATTTGCAGAGCTTTATACATTTTTAAGGACAGAGCAGAGCAGTAGCTGTTTCCTTTCAGACTATCTCTAATTGAATGATTGTGTGGAGTGTACAGAGCAAACCAATTTAGCTTTATGTGTAAACCTCAATATCAGTTGTTACTGTCCAGCTAAACCTTTAGTTTAAATCAGGTAAATACATTCTAGATGCACCAAAACAAAAAATGTCTGACAGGGAAGGGAGCTGAAACCTGGACCTCTGCTGCACCTAGCAGTAGCTCTTCTTGCTGATCCACCTGAGATGCTGGTGTCAGGGCAGGAGCTGAGGAATGGACAGGCAGGCCTAAACAATGTAACGCACTGGCTGACGACAACCACCACCCACAGACCGAAGTCCCTCAGGGTGCGGAGTCTAAGTCCCAGGCTGCCCTTCACCAGGGCCCCTGATGGTGGGGATGGACTTGACGCAGCCAGGAACCAGGTCGCGGCCCCCGCTGGTGGAAAAGACAATAGAATAGACAGGCAGGCCGGGTCAACAACAACAGGACAAAACGGTACAGGACAGCAGATGAGAATCACAGGTCACGAGCCGGGTTCAGCAACAGAGGGTCAGATCAAAGGAGAACGCAAAGAATAGTCGAGTCACAAGCCGAGTCAGATTCCAAGAGAGTCACGAGAGTCAGAACAGAGTAATAGCAACACAAAGACACAAGACACAAGTGCAAAGAGCATGTGCGGACCACAGGCTTATATGTCATCAGCCACACCCCTCTGGGGGATGGACCTCAGAGACCTGAAGGCATAAAGGATTCCCACCATGCTCAGCAGAAATCCAAGATGGATGCATGCACATGGAGTAACATAACCTTTGGGAAAAGGTAGGACCTTGACAGCTGGACAGCTCCCTGTCTGATCCCTGCTTTATCCTTACCTGCTATATTTGCTACCACCCCCGACTTGCTCACCTCCTGGTGGGGTGATCCTGAAGCCTACAACCTGACACTAGCATGCAGCAAAACCAATCTCCACTATTAGGTGCTCTGGTGAAGACCGGTTAGTACTTAGACCCTGCACCTTGGGTGAGCCCGCCCCATCCGCCAGGGGAATCTGCTTGTGTATTAATCCTGCTGGTTTCTATGTGAGCCTTTCCAGTGCTAAAGCCACTGGCCTCCTATTCTGACCCTTGATCATGACAAAGTCATTGTAGTGCTGAGACAGACCTGTAGTTCTGCAATCAGAAAAGCTTATGGTCCCTTCTGATTTGAGAACTCTAGCAGGGAGACAACTACTTCCACACAGCATGAAAGGGTACTTTACAGTAGCGTGCTGTCAGAGAGCAGGCTTTTTTATTCAGGTTGTGGCTTCCTTTTAAAAATTGACTCTAAGCCATTGTCATGAATTTTCGATGAAGTGTCAGTCCTGTTGCTGAAGGGTGTTTTACATTTTTTTACATACTATCCTGCAGAAGACATGCCTTCTCTATTCTTGATTTATCCATCACTGCAAAGGTGGGAATAGTGTGACCTCACTCTCAGGGCCCCCTTAGAGATAGGCTCACACTAGCCCATGCTCTGAAAGCTGCATGATGGATTGTCTCCTGCATGCAGGTTTTTTTTTCATAATGGGATTAATGCATTATGATTGAAAGCCAAAGTTTAGCTTGTGGTTGATTTGTGACTCCACTGACTTGAAAAGCCAAGTTTGGCACATTGTGCCACCTGTCAACTCAGCATGATGTGTTAAATTTGCCATAACCACAACGAAGAGCATCAGAGATGTGGCATGTGGACAGCTGTTGTTTAGCCCTTAAGCGGGTGGCCAGAGGGCAGTAAAACCTGTTTTTACCAACCACTGGCCAACTGTATGAAAGAGACCTTACTTGGTTATAAAGCCCAGTAGAATCCATCCCTTATTAAAGAACCAACAAGTTGGTCTTTCAAAGTTCTTATTTTCTTACTCTAAAATGAAAAATATCAGTAAAACATAAAATATAATTGATAGAGGGAAAAATGAACTGGTTCAGAGGATTGCTTAGCTCCTGATGTCAATAGAATATGACAGTCTGGCACGTACATGAATCCATAAACACAGCAGGGCTTAGCAGAGAAGCGGCATTAAAAAGTATTATTTAAACAAGCGACACTTATAACAGAAGCAAACCCTGTTTACTTGTTCCACAGGGGATCTCTATTCCATTAATAACTGGCGGAACTCTTTCCAGATTCCCGCTATTTTCAAAGGGTGATGCTAATGTATCACTCTTCATAGTTGACAAATAGAGTTTTCTCTCAATGCTAAACAATTTTCTTCCTACTGACATCCAGGTGACATCTCTGGTCTCTTAAAAATTTGAAATTTCTTTTACTATAAATATAATCGAATCACAAATGGAAAACTCCATACCTGCCGGGTATTGTGGATTGCAAAGGTTTGTGACATTGACAATCTTAGAAATACATTTAGCTCAATTTCACTGGACTATTATGATACATTATTGAAGGTTTCCAAAGTGTACCCTCTGACAGCTTTTGAGGATATATTTATGCATAGGTAGGTGAAGCAGATTCAATGTATGACCATCACACCTACCTAAGCTTGTTGGACATTCCATTCCAAAATCGGGAACCTTCCTGAAGAATGGGAAGGCCCAGAAGGAGCCTTTCTAGAAGAGAGGAGGCTGTTATGGCTTCAAAGGAACCAACTCTACTGTATATTTGTAAAGAAGCTGACCTCCTCCCTTTGCAGCTATGACAGCCCCCACTCATCTAGTGCAGCTTTCCACAATATTTTGGCATATCTGTTGGAATGTGTGCATATTCAGCCAAAAGGACATTTAGGAGATAAGGTAAGGTGGTTGAATGAAAAAAAAACCTGGGTCAAAATCTGCATTCCAATTCACCCCAAAGTTTAGTAAAGTTGAGGTCAGGGCACTGTGCATGTCACTCCAGTTCCTCCACACCAAGCTCGTCAAACCATGTCTTCGTTGCTTTGTGCACACAAGCACAGTCATGATGGAATAGAAAAGAGCCTTCTGCAAATTACTGGAAAAAATTGTACAACTAACTGTACCTAAAATGTATTTGTATGTTTTAACATTAATGGGACCTTCCAGTGGAAACACCTGAGCCCAGTCATCTGGGAGTCCACATTTGACTATATTGGAAGCTGTGATGGCCAGGTGCATGCAAACCGTAGGACATATAGTTATTACATGAAAGGATTTTCATTTCAAATATATATTTTATTTAGTCTGATCTAAGTAGAATCACTTGACATTGGTAGATGTATTGCTGATTTTGTTTGATTTATTGTTGATTTTGAGGTCATAGAGACTGTTGGCTCAGCTAACAATGTCAACTTAGCTAAACAAATGAAGTAAAGCAGCATTTACATAGAACATATCCAATTGTGTGCAAAGGAAATGTAAAAAAAAAAACAGGATTTTTGCTTGCATATGATTGGATTATTTAAGTAAGCACAACTATTCCAAGTGAAAAGTCTCTCCTTTAGTTACCAAAAAAAAAAGTTTTACCGTCTACCTGTTTAAATACGCATGTCCAGGGGCGGACTGACCATTTGGAAACTCAGGCACTGCCCGAGGGCCCAGGGTCAGTAGGGGGCCCCATGAGATGCCCCTGGTACCTTTTTCATAGGCTTTTTTGAGTTTGGGCAAGGACACAGGGGCCCCATGATCCTCTATTGCCCGGGGGTCCCCATGAGTTGTCAGTCCGCCCCTGTGCATGCCAATACACAGGTAAAAGATCTACACATCAATTGCACATACTGTGTTAGTTATCGCTGCCCATGTTGGAATGAGAGGAATAGTCTTAGATCCATCTATTATAGTCAGGGCCATCTTTGATATTGATTAGACCCTGGGCAAACATGTTCTGGCCCCCCCCATGCACATTCGCACCCCCATCATTACACAGGATCCCCCCCTTCCCTATAATGCTCCCATTATTACATAGGGCCCTCCCCCACCATTACACAGGAGCCTTCCCCCAGACTACCCCCATCACTACACAGGAGCCTTCCTCCCATTATTACACAGGACCCCAATCCCGCATCAGTACATAGGACCCCCTCCCCTATACTACCTCTATCATTACACAGGACCCCCTCTCCCATGCTTCCCCCATAATTACACAGGACCCCTCCTTCATACTACCTCCATCACAACACAGGACCCAGGGGGGGTGGAGAGGTGGGAAGGGGGTTATTATTGGGGTGGAGAGGAGGAAAGGCGGTTATTGTTAAGGTTGGAAAGGCAAGGAGGGGGGTTATTGTTTGGGTGGAGAGGCGGGGAGGGAGGTTGTTGTAGGAGGTGAAGAGATGGGGAGGGGGGTTATTGTTGGGGGTGGGGGTTATTGTTTGGGTGGAGAGGCGGGGAGGGTGGTTGTTGTAGGAGCTGAAGAGATGGGGAGGGGGGTTATTGTTGGTGGTGGGGAGGGGGGTTATTTGTTGAGGGTGGAGAGGTGGGGAGGGAGGTTATTGTTTGGGTGAAGAGGCGGGGAGGGAGGTTATTGTAGGAGGTGAAGAGATGGGGAGGGGGTTATTGTGGGGGGTGGGGAGGGGGGTTATTTGTTGAGGGTGGAGAGGTGGGGAGGGAGGTTGTTGTAGGAGGTGAAGAGATGGGGAGGGGGGTTATTGTTGGGGGTGGGGAGGGGGGTTATTTGTTGAGGGTGGAGAGGTGGGGAGGGAGGTTATTGTTTGGGTGAAGAGGCGGGGAGGGAGGTTATTGTAGGAGGTGAAGAGATGGGGAGGGGGGTTATTTGTTGAGGGTGGAGAGGTGGGGAGGGAGATTGTTGTAGGAGGTGAAGACATGGGGAGGAGGGTTATTGTTGGGGGTGGGGAGGGGGGTTATTGTTTGGGTGGAGAGGCAGGGAGGGGGGTTATTGTTTGGGTGAAGAGGCGGGGAGGGAGGTTATTGTAGGAGGTGAAGAGATGGGGAGGGGGTTATTGTTGGGGGTGGGGAGGGGGGTTATTTGTTGAGGGTGGAGAGGTGGGGAGGGAGGTTGTTGCAGGAGGTGAAGAGATGGGGAGGGGGGGTTATTGTTGGGGGTGGGGAGGGGGGTTATTTGTTGAGGGTGGAGAGGTGGGGAGGGAGGTTATTGTTTGGGGTGAAGAGGCAGGGTGGGTGGTTATTTGTTGAGGGTGGAGAGGCGTGGAGAAAGTTATTGTTTAGGGTGGGGAGTCGGTGAGGGGGTTGTTTGTTGAGGGTGAAGATGTGCTGTTCTCTCTGTCACTCTGGTCCACTCTGCACTGATGTTTCTTGCACTGCATTGTCTTTTTGTGCCGTCTCTCTCTCCCCTGTTCTGAGGTCTGTTTTACATGGACTGTAAGGCTGATATCAGATTAAATTCAGGCACTTTTCCTGCTCTCACTAACAAAAAAAAAAGGTTTAATATGGAGTCCATAGCTGCATTAATATGTGTCTTTTATATCTGCTTGGAGCTCAGTTTCAATGCATCCCAGAGGCAGGCAAGCATTTGTATATATCTCCACTTGGAAAAGAAAGTGTTTACGGAGAACAAAATTGAAATGTCTTGGTTGTATTCACTTCATTTCTGCCCATGTCCTGTATTCCTGACCAAAAGACAGAGGTGAGAAAGGAGGCATACAGACTATTGTTCTGCTGGGCAGACGAATCAAAGATGCCTGGGTCAGACAGCTGAACACAAAAAGAAAATAACAGGGAAGAAAAGCTGAATAGGTAGCAAAGTTTAGAGAACTGCCACGTGTGCTAGAATTAAAGTCAGAGCGACTAGGAAAGTGTGTCAATGGTAAATCAAAGTGCTTAGAATCACAGAACAATGATACTGCTCGAACAATGCACGAAAAACCGGCAAGAGTCAAAAATGACCTGTTAGGAATTTTTGTAATAACTAGATGACACTAAGAAGTTTAGAAGCTGATGAAAAAAAATGTTTTGGTCATTTGCACCATTTGCAACAATATCACAAAATGTCTTCCTTGTCAATTAGAAGTCAAGTAAAATAAAATATGAAAAGGGATCATAAATGATCCCTTGGGTATCCTGGTGTTTAGATGATGATGATATGCCCCAGGTTGGGAGCTCAGGTAATATAAGGACCCCGCTTTGCAGAGGTACCTTAATGAGGCAATTCCCTTTTTTGTGTGCAATGTATGCAACATAAACCTGTTTTAAACCCAAATTACCTCTTTGTACTGCCTCTAACATTGACAAAAAAAAAAAACTGGAACAGGTGAATATAGGACTTGAAGGAGGTGTGTACCCTACTTTGGCCAAGTGATGGTACATTTTATAACCATTCTCCACAAAGCTACTCATATCTATCTTTCGTTAGCTCCATGTAGCCTCATTTGTCATAGTGATAACAATTAGCATCCAATGGTGCAGCAGGAGGAAGGGCAAACATTAACATTTTCCATATACCTCTAGGTACCATTATTTCATTTGACTCTAGGAGATAATAGAATAGCACAGGAATAAATGAAAGTAACAAATATAACAACTCTGCCCTGCTCTATGCTCTATACTTTAACCACTAGATTGTGAATATTTATTTGAATCAAAGGTATTGTTCAGAGGTATGGTCTGGAGAGATATTAAATTCCAGGGCACCCTTTTAGAACTCTCTCTCCCCTGGGGCATTTCTCTGGGAGGAGGCCTATGTGAAGAAATGCTGTCAGGACCTGGCCTCAGCATGAGTCATAGGCTAAAGGCCCTGGATTCCAGGGATGTGGTTGATCACTTGGTAAGGTGCTTGCCTGAAGGGATCTGGGCTTAAAATGGTTGCAGAGATGCTAGGTGGGATTTGGTGCCTGGACCTGCAAACTGAGATCTTTGCCCAGGGACTCAAGCTTTCCATAGTATGATAATCCAAATTAATGCTATTTTTGTCTGCAACAATGGTAAAATGAAGCCTAATTATTGTCAGAAGTTTGTTGGTGAGCTGTTGTATCCATATACAAGGCAGGTAGCCATTGAGCAGGTAAGAGAAGACAATTATTCCCAACAGTTACACATATCAGCAGCATGGAAAGGGGTAAAAAGGTATTAAGCTGTTCTGTAGGAGGTAATTCACTTTAGGTCCTGAGTCAGGAATGCATGCTACCACAAATAAAAACAGAGGATACGAGTTGTAGAAGACAGTGTGACGGGAGTCACTTTGGGTGGGGGGCCCATGAAACCCAGCTTACTTTGGAGAGGTGGGGAGAACCCTGTCTCAACTCCCAATATCCCTCTTATGTGTAAGTCACCCTGTGCCTGTTATGGATACAGGGTGATCTATCCTAATATTGTGTAGACATGTCTAGGAGATAGGTGGGGTGGGGGTTGTGGATTGCTTGGTGTTGTGTGGCTGCATCCCATTGTTCTATTGTTTGTCTTGCTTGGGAGCAAACTATTATGGGATGTATGTGTTTGTGTGTTAGCTTAGTGTGTGGGGGGGGGGTGTCTCCAGCAGCCCTCCCTCCTGATGGGACTGTCTGCTGGTGTGAAGTTTGAATAACTGTGTGTCTCTTGTTACTAAATGTAGATTGCCCCACCCCATGTCATTATGCAGGGAGGGGGGATTGTCCCCTGAGTGTATATATCTTGTATCTGTGTTGAAATAAACTAGTCTACCTCCTGGATTACTTCAAGACTGGTGTCATCTAGTCTTGTATTGTCAAGGTCCTACCTTTCCCCAGAGGTTATGCTGCTCCATGTGCTGACATCCATCTTAGGTTTCTGCAATGCATGGTGGGAGCCTTTTATGCTTTCAGGCCTCTGCGGTCCATCCCCCAGAGGGGTGTGGTTGATCACATTTAAGCCTGTTGTCTGCACTTGCTCTTTGCATTCGTGTCCTGTATGATTGTGTTGCAACAAGTTCTTGTTCTACTCTCATGGCTTTCCTGGAAACCGACTCGGCTTTGACTAAGATTATTCTCAGCCTTATCCCTTTATCTGACCTCCCGTTGCTGAACCCGGCTCGTGACCTGTGTATTCTTGCCTAACGTCCGGTACTGTCTGTCCTGCTGTTATCGACCCGGCCTGTCCGACTACGCTATCGTTTCCCATCTGGTCCCCACCAGCTATACGCCATTGGCGGTGACCATTATTGCAGCTGGGATTACTCGGGGGCCGCGACCTGGTCCCTGGCTGCGTCAAGTCCATCCCCCCCATCAGGGGCCCTGGTGAAAGGCAGCCTGGGGCTTAGACTCCACGCCCTGAAGGACTCCGGTCTGTGGGTGGTGGTTGTCGTCAGTCGGTGCGTGACCCTACCATTAGGCCTGCCTGTCTATTCCACCGCTCTTGCCCTGACATGTATGGTCGGCTGTGGTGTCTGTTTTTGGTGTTCGGACAGGGAAGCGGTAGTACCCAAGCACAGTCTGGGGTCAGTTCCGTTACAGATCATCTCATGAGAATACAGAGAGCCAATTGTTATCAAGCTATCCAAATCTTGAGCATCTAAAGGAATGCTAAGATCACTTAACAGGGTTCAGCATTGCCTGAAGTTTGCATGCAGTTTTCATTAGTGCATGAATCTCTCCACCCTGCCAACCTAGTTTCCCCAATTTGCCTTGAGGAGACAAACTGTAGAAGACGGGCATTCCCAAATCCCTACAGCTGAGATCATCCCATGTGGCCACATCCAGCCAATTGTTGGCAAGCTTTCTGAATCATGAGCACCCCAAGGAATGCTAAGATCACTTAACAGCGTTCAGCATTGCCTGAAGTTTGCATGCTGCTCTCCCTAATGCTTGAATCTCTCCACCCTGCAAACCCTGCCAACCTACTTTCCTCAATTTGCCTTGAGAAGACAAGCTGTAGAAGACAGGCGTCCCCAGATGCCTACAGCTAAGATTATCCCATGTGGCCACAGCTAGCCAATTATTAGCAAGCTTTCCAAATTATGATCATCCAAAGAAATGCTAAAATCACTTAATATGATTGAACACTTGCATGCTGTTCTCCCTAATGCATGAATCTCCACCCGACCAACCCTGCCAACCAAGTTTCACCAATTTGCCCCGAGGAGGCAAGCTGTAGAAGACAGGCCCCTGATGCCTATAGCTGAGATCATCTGATGTGGCCACAGCTAGCCAATTGTTAGCAAGCTTTCCATAGTATGATCATCCAAATTAATGCTAAGATCCCTTAACATGGTTGAACACTTCCTGAATGTTGTATGCTGTCCAAATGCAGGAACCTTTCCACCTTGCCTATCTAGTTTCCAGATTCTGCCTAGATGGCTCTATGCAGGATTGAGTTTTCAAGCTTGGGTAGAATTTCTCTTTAAGCTGTTAATGCTGAGCTGTTTAGGATCCTTAAATACAGAATAAAGACTTTAGCGCCGGCCACCTGCAGTGAGTCTGAACTGATGATAAATGTTTCTCATACATTCAGGAAAAATCAGGTTTTTAAGGAAATCAATGTTTATAGAGGAAGCAATACTTTTCTTCGCAACATATTTGCAAATGAATTGTCCCCGGGACATCTGTTCATTACACTTTACGTTGCCGCATGTGAATTAAATTAGAAAAGACTTTTTTTTTCCTTGGAAACGGACAAAATGGCGCTGCAGGCGTTTTTTGCTGAAGCAGGCTAAGCAGAAAGGAAGGGAGGCGGGAGGCAAGCTGCTTTCTAAAGGCAAAAGAAAGAGGATTTTTGTCTGAACGTGCTTAATTGTTCAGACAAAGGACAAATACTTTATTTCAAAAGAAAGGTCAGGATTCAGATCTCATGAATGTCGGGAAGAAGTGTAAAACGATCGGACAGATGGGGCTGGTGATGGAATTTATTACACGTTTATATTTATTTATATATTTTTTAAAGGAAGGAAAATGAATCATTAATAAAGAATAAGTACAAATCTAAAACCATTTTCTAGCTTTAAAAAAAATTGCAGAAAAATTGCTAGACATCAAGGTAACTATGTATTATGAGTGTGAGGTCAAACAGTTGATGAGGCAGCTTCTGTCAGACCTCAGGTGATGTCTGACTCCCTGACCCTTAGTGATTTATTTACTAAAGCTGGAGAGTTCAAAATCAGGCTCACTTCTGCATAGAAGCCAATCGTCTTCCAGGTTTTTTTGCCAAAGCTTACATGAACAAGCTGAGGTTAGAAGCTGATTGGTTTCTATGTAGAAGTGAGTCTGATTTTGCACTCTCCAGGTTTAGTAAATAAACCCCTTGTAGTCAAGAGTCAGATACAGACCACAAAGAGAAGTCTGAATAAAGGGGGAAAATAGGTAAGAGTTTAAATTAATTATACAGAAAACATAGCGTATTTGAAGTAAGTACATTTTGTTGAACTATTGTTGCAGCAATTATCTAAGGCTAGGTTCACATCTGTGCGGGTGGTGCTCTTGTGGGTCCGCACGAAAATCCGTGTAGCCGCACCACCTGCACAGAGAATTGCGGATCCGTGGGCGGGTGCCATTAGTTCTAATGGTAAAATATATTAAAACCTCCTGCGCTTCAGATGAAAAAACACACACTAAGCTGCCAACACCCTCCTTTAAACCAAAAAGTACATATAGAAATAAGAAAAAAATGGTGTGGCGCTAAGACAAATGTCACTAAACATACATAATATATATAAACAGGTGCTTATAAATGATCATGCATATATAAACCTATTGCATATCCCCTAGTAGGGGCACGTGACTATATGCTTGTGATGGTTGCACAAAAACACCATGCAAAGGAATATTAAATTCCTACAAGTGACAAAGGTGAATATATTACAGTCCACTACACACAAAGACTGTGATCCTTTTAACAAGCGTGAGAGTGCCACTGGTGTCACTGGTGCCACAATCCAGAAATGGTTTGAGTGCCTCCTCACCTCCCCGCATTGACCACAAGGGCCAATACGCCTTTGCACCTTATAGGTGTACTCCTCGAATGCCAGCCGGTACAGGTCCACACTGGATGCTACCTCAGGCGCTGTTATCCAAAATGCCACCTCCAGCTGCTATATAGTGGTGGTAATATACCACCAGATGATGCTCAGAGACATAAGAAGAGACTTGCCATAGCGTGATACCGCAATATTTATTGATAAAAAATATATAACAAAATGCCCACTCACATGTCCACAAATAGTATACAGCCTTATGTAAATCCTCCTGTATCCTTGTGCTATGGGTGTACCCGGAGTCCCAACATGGCGCGTGCGTCGGAAGTGACGTCACCGCATACCGGAAGTGTCGTCAGGGCGTACCAACGCGTTGCGTCACGGATAACACGTGACTTCATCAGGGTGACCGCCCATACAGACATCGCTGCTTTATATAGGCCGCCGGGGTGTCAATCAGCCACCTGACCAGCCCACCGCGGCCATTTTTTCGGAGTCCAAATATTTGGTACTTAAATGAATCAGCAACACACTTTAGCAACCATATTGTGGACCAGGTAAATGAATATAGGGGAAAAACGGACCTCCTATATATATCATACATAGTTAAACCCACTCTGCACTTTATACAAAAATGAATAAGGGATAGCAGAGCCATCCTAAACCAACTTGAATATAAATACTATGCAATCTCTAACATAAAATAGTGCATTATGCCCACTCTATTGGACCATATTAATTAAAATACTTGTATGTGCATATATGCATACATGCACATACATAGGACCAACATATGAAATCCATTAAACACAGGAAATTAAAATTAAAATTTAATTAAAATAATAAAATAATTAAAATAATTAAAACCAAGACGCCAAACACACACCATGCCAGGTGGACTACCTCCTTAATTAGATTATTAAAAATCACTTATAAAACAATTGAGGTCGAACTCTACATTCAAACCTCTGGGTACCTGTGTCTGCATAATATAGATCCACTTCGACTCAGCCTGACTTAGCGATCTCACTTTATGAGACCCCCTCCAATGACCACTATATTTTTCTATTCCCCAAAACAGTAATGTGGACGGATCCTTGTTATGATAAAGGGAAAAATGTTTGGAAACGTTATGTTTGGGGTAACCCTTTTTTATGTTCTGTACATGTTCGCGGATCCTCTTCCACATTGGTCGCTTCGTTCTCCCAATGTATTGGAGACCGCACTGACATTGAAGGTCATATACTACACCCTCCGTCCGACATGTAATAAAATCTCTAATTTGATGTTCTGCTCCATTGCTATGAGACACAAAAACTTTGCGTCTTGGATTCTGTCCTTTTGTCTCTTTACAAGCAAAACACGATTTACAGGGATAAAAGCCTTTTTGATCTAAAAACGTGATTGTTTTACTTTTTATAGGAGGGTCTAGCACATTTTTCACCAGCTTTGTCCTAAGTGTGGGTGCTTTCCTATATACAAATTGAGGCCGTTCTGTTATTATATTACTCAAACCTGGATCCACTTTAAGAATGGGCCAATACTTCTTAAAAATCTTCTCTATCTTCTTATAATGTACGTTAAAATCCAATATTATAGGCACTTGCTGTTTACTACTCAGATCCTTAGATTCACCCTGGATCTTAGCTTTATCCTTCAGGAGTACATCTCTTTCTGTATTGCCAACCATATTGATCTTACTCTTAATCTGGTCACGGGGGTACCCTTTTGAAATAAACCTTTCCCCTAATATTTCCACTTGTTCTTCATAGTCCTTTTTGTAAGTACAGTTCCTCCTAAGACGAACAAATTGGCCTTTAGGTATATTGCATAGCCAGGAAGGATAGTGACAACTATCATGCGGAATATAGCCATTCCTGTCTACATTCTTAAAGAACGTTTTAGTAACAATGTTACCTTTATGTATCCCAACATTAAGATCCAGAAAATTAATATGCGAGCTATTATACTCCCATGTGAATTTGATGTTTTTGTTATTACAATTCAATTTGTTGAGAAAGGACACCAGAGAGTTAACATCACCTTTCCACATGACGAACACATCATCTATGTAGCGCCTAAACACCAACATCTCTTTAGGAAAATATTGATACACTGCGTTTTCCTCCCAGTGGGCCATGAAAAGATTAGCCACACTGGGAGCGAAACGTGCTCCCATAGCTACACCCTTGATTTGCTTGTATAACGTATTGTCATGCCAAAAATAGTTGTGTGACAGACAAAAGTCTAGACACTCAACTAAATACTTCCTTTGATGCCAGGTGATATCGCTGTACTCCCTCAGTCCCCATTCAACTGATTCTATAGCCTCTTTGTGTCCAGTGATGGTATATAGGGATGCAACATCCGCACTTGCTAAGTATATATCTGTATTCTCCTCCTCTTGTATTTCATGTAAAATTTTTATGAGATGTTTTGTATCCCGTAGGTATGATTTTGTTCTTTTAACCAAAGGCTGAAGGTATATGTCAATATATTGACCTAATCTTGCAAGAATAGACTCAATCCCATTCACGATGGGCCTCCCTGGTGGATTAATTGGATCTTTGTGTAATTTTGGGACAGTATAGATCACCGGAATCCGACATACTTCCGGGACCAAAAACTTAGATTCTTTATTATTTAGGATTTTCTTCTCAGTGCCTTTCTTAACCAGTTTCCCCAATTCTTTTTTATACCCAATAGTAGGATCCTTAGGGAGTATTTGGTATGTGGTGGAATCTGCCAATTGATCTCCTAGTTCTTTCAAGTAATAGTCTTTAGACAGCACCACAATACCACCTCCCTTATCAGCTGGCCTAATTACTATGTTGTCTCTTTTTGTAAGCCTTTTCGTGCCAATATGTATACCAATATTTGAATGAATTTTTGGTAAGACTAGTTTATCCAAATCTTGTACCACCATTTTCTTAAAAGTGTCCACCTGGCTGTTGTTTGAATTCTGTGGATTAAACAGTGACTTGTTTCTTAGATTAGAATGTAATATATCATTATTGTCTACACTGAGACTATATTTGGATCCTGATGTTCCCATAAAATATTTCTTTAGATTTAGTTTTCTGATAAACTTCTGCGTATCCACATAGACATCGAATTTACATGCTGGCTTAGGGGGGGCATATTTCAGACCCTTGTCCAACACCATAATTTCTTCTTTGGTGAGGACGGATCCACTTAAATTAAACACTCCTTCTCCTAGCTCTCTCTTTTCCTTTTGCTTTTTCCACCCGGCTCTGCATCCCCTACTCTTGAGGGGCTTCGTCTTCTTTCCATAGCCGGGCTCCTCTCTTTCCATCCCCTCTCTAAAAAATCCCGCTGGGGCTGATCATAGCCCAATGGTTCATATCTATTATATGTAGGTACTGGACTCCTTCCACCTTGATGGTGGTAATAATTCCAGTTGTCCTGTTGATGATGTCTAGGACTCCTCTCATAGTACTGTCTATTCTCATATCCATATTGGGGTTCGGGTCTTCCATAGTTTTCCATTCTAGGTATATAGTTGGGCCTATATGTCTGATGGTATGGCTTCCATTTTTTCCCTTTTCCTCCCCCCTTCTGTTTATTTTGATTATTATTCTGGGGATGACTTCCATTCTGTGGTCTCCACCCATTTCTTGGTGTCTGATAGGCTGAATTGTTATTGTTTCTATACTGATTTTTATTATTATGTTCGCCTTGATATATAACTGGTTTTCTTGGTGTCTCAATTCTTGTCTCCTTAACTGGGGTAGTGCTGACCGATATAACTTCCATATCATTTGTTAAAGACTGCCATTTAAAAACCTGATCCTTCTTAAAATCGTTATAATCTCGCTGATACTTCTTTGCTTTCCTATATTTTATTTCTTGATCTAGTTTATCCAGATCTTTATTTAGCCTTTTTGTTAATTCTATCATCTCCTGGGAATCTTTTAAGGGTTCAATCTTATCTCTAATTTCACCAATCTGTGTATCCAGAGCCCTCATTTTCTTTTGTTTTCTTTTTAATAAGAGCCTCAATAATTCTAATCCTTTCTCATGGAAAAAACTGAACCATTCTTCAGTAGATTCCTCATCTGACAGTCCATCTGCAATTGGCACATCCCACATTACTGTTTTGGGGGATATAAAATATAGTGGTCATTGGAGGGGGTCTCATAAAGTGAGATCGCTAAGTCAGGCTGAGTCGAAGTGGATCTATATTATGCAGACACAGGTACCCAGAGGTTTGAATGTAGAGTTCGACCTCAATTGTTTTATAAGTGATTTTTAATAATCTAATTAAGGAGGTAGTCCACCTGGCATGGTGTGTGTTTGGCGTCTTGGTTTTAATTATTTTAATTATTTTATTATTTTAATTAAATTTTAATTTTAATTTCCTGTGTTTAATGGATTTCATATGTTGGTCCTATGTATGTGCATGTATGCATATATGCACATACAAGTATTTTAATTAATATGGTCCAATAGAGTGGGCATAATGCACTATTTTATGTTAGAGATTGCATAGTATTTATATTCAAGTTGGTTTAGGATGGCTCTGCTATCCCTTATTCATTTTTGTATAAAGTGCAGAGTGGGTTTAACTATGTATGATATATATAGGAGGTCCGTTTTTCCCCTATATTCATTTACCTGGTCCACAATATGGTTGCTAAAGTGTGTTGCTGATTCATTTAAGTACCAAATATTTGGACTCCGAAAAAATGGCCGCGGTGGGCTGGTCAGGTGGCTGATTGACACCCCGGCGGCCTATATAAAGCAGCGATGTCTGTATGGGCGGTCACCCTGATGAAGTCACGTGTTATCCGTGACGCAACGCGTTGGTACGCCCTGACGACACTTCCGGTATGCGGTGACGTCACTTCCGACGTACGCGCCATGTTGGGACTCCGGGTACACCCATAGCACAAGGATACAGGAGGATTTACATAAGGCTGTATACTATTTGTGGACATGTGAGTGGGCATTTTGTTATATATTTTTTATCAATAAATATTGCGGTATCACGCTATGGCAAGTCTCTTCTTATGTCTCTGAGCATCATCTGGTGGTATATTACCACCACTATATAGCAGCTGGAGGTGGCATTTTGGATAACAGCGCCTGAGGTAGCATCCAGTGTGGACCTGTACCGGCTGGCATTCGAGGAGTACACCTATAAGGTGCAAAGGCGTATTGGCCCTTGTGGTCAATGCGGGGAGGTGAGGAGGCACTCAAACCATTTCTGGATTGTGGCACCAGTGACACCAGTGGCACTCTCACGCTTGTTAAAAGGATCACAGTCTTTGTGTGTAGTGGACTGTAATATATTCACCTTTGTCACTTGTAGGAATTTAATATTCCTTTGCATGGTGTTTTTGTGCAACCATCACAAGCATATAGTCACGTGCCCCTACTAGGGGATATGCAATAGGTTTATATATGCATGATCATTTATAAGCACCTGTTTATATATATTATGTATGTTTAGTGACATTTGTCTTAGCGCCACACCATTTTTTTCTTTTTAGTTCTAATGGCACGCTGCCCGCACTGGAGAGCGCAACCGTACTGGGACCTGCGTTTTTCCAAAGAAGTGCAGGGACTTCCCTTCGTGTCACGGGCACGGGAATTCATTCAAATGAATGGGCTCCAGAGCCTGCTCAAAATGTGGCCCACATGGCTGCATATAGGTGAACCAGAGCTTAAAGAGGCCCTGGGCTTTGTCCATACAAAAACCCCACCCCCAACTCCAACCCTCAATTTGTTCCTCCGTGGGAGTAAGTAGAACATGCCCTGGAGCTTACATTCAAGATAAGGCTCACTTACTTTACCATTCAGGCCTGAGCACTGAATCACTGGAAAAAGGACACATAGGGGTTTATTTACTAAAGCTGGAGAGTCCAAAATCAGGCTCACTTCTGCATAGAAACCAATCAGCTTCCAGGTTTCATTGCCAAAGCTTCATTGAACAAGCTGAGGTTAGAAGCTGATTGGTTTCTATGCAGAAGGGAGTCTGATTTTGGACTCTCCAGCTTTAGTAAATAAACCCCACAGTCTCACATACCCAGAAGCACCAAGTATTGTGTGGTGACTCCGATCGGCACCTGTATAGTTACACATAGAAGGCTTTTTAGCCTTCTTTCCATAGTAATTGTGGTAAACAATTATAGGTATAGAATAACCAACTAGGAAACTTGTCGCGCTATACCATTAAATAAATTAATCATATAAATGATCCATCAGTGCAAAACATATAAATCCACGAAACATTCAATACAAATATGATCCAAAAATGTAAGGACTTCTCCAAAATCCCTTGTGATTTCTCCACCAATAAATGAAAAATCAGCCTCTTACCAAACGAAAGGACCTCAGAGCATAAGAGGTCAATTCCCGCTCAAGGTAAATGTCTGAGGATTCTCACAGTATTGCCCTTTAAGGATTGGGAACCATAAGGCCCACCAGCAAGGATCAATGACACTCAAACTAAATCCTATACCTCCGTTCAGCACAGATCAGGATTCTACCAAGAGAAACAAATAACAAATTCATAGTGTAAATCCACTATTGTATTTATTATTAAAAAGCAGAGGTACTCACATTAGCAAAAGTTATTCAACCAGTAAAACAAAGCAGCACAGGCTCTGCCCTGACATGTTTTGTCATAAAATACATTCTCAAGGAGCCGGCTCCTAATAAAATATTTAAAAAACAAAGAACAAAAAAAAGCACATACATACTCCTTTTATTTAAAAACTAGATGCAGAAGGATAATTTTAAGGCCATTATTTACATTTAATGCCAAAATGATAGCTATAAAGGTTTTTAATGCAACCTCTATTCACCATTTTGGGTATCTAATTTTTTTGCTGTTTTACAAAAAAGTGCACATTCTGACGTTAAGTATGTGCGGTATTATTCAACCCAACACAATATTCTCTTTTCTATTTAATTGATGATTTGGAGATTATATTGTGTTTGCACTAAAACAAATCAATGTATTTTTTACTAAAATATAAATGTTGTAAACACTTGAAGATATAGTGCATAGCATACAAAAAACAGGACTACTATCTATTATTCTGTAGGTTTTCAGCTTGCAGAAAATTCCTAGACCACCAAATTGTGTAATTTAGCATGTGTGTAACAAGTGAAAAGCATAGGTCTGGCTTCACAAGAGTTGATGAATTGACCAAGCCAGTCAATAAAACACTGGGAATTTGCTGGCAGTAGGAAAGAACAGAATGAACATAAACAAGCACCTAACTGGGGTGCCTTCAAAGATAAGGAGAAAAAAAAGAAAAAAAAAGACAGAAGCCTCCAGAGATTCCCTCATGGTGTGATGGTTTAACAGATAATTGGATAAAATATAGGGAAAGAAGGTAATGCAATGGTGTATTCATATCTGTGGAGTTCTGAGCTCTCTAATGGGAGATCTGACAACCTGGAGTAAAAGCCTTCAGGGAATATGACTGTCCCTGTGCAAAGAAAGGTCGCACTCAAAGCTCGGTTGGGTGATCCGGATGATCGTACGCTCTATGGTCTCAAGCAGGGGCGGATTGACAGCTCATGGGGCCCCCGGGCAATAGGGGATCATGGGGCCCCTGTGTCCTTGCCCAACCTCAAAAAAGCCTATGAAAAAGGTACCAGGGGCTCCGCATGGGGCCCCATACTGACTCCGGGCCCTCGGGCAGTGCCCGAGTTTCCAAATGGTCAGTCCGCCCCTGGTCTCAAGATTCCGGTGTATTCACAGTAAAAGGTATTTGGGGCTCAAAGACTTCTTACTATAAGCAAGGACCTAACTGGTGTAGCGATGATCATTTATTGCCCGATGAGAGACTGAAGGATGGTTTCTGATCAAGTTGCATTGGATAAGTATTATAAGAAAAATTAAGTCAATGACTTGGCTGTTCTGTTGCCAGTGGTTATGGATCACAAGACTTGAATAACAGTTGATGTACAGTTCATATACTATAGTCAAAAGTATATGATGCAAAGTATGGCAGACCCCCGTAATCTAAAGCCATAGGATCAATAGATCAATAAAACATTCAAGGAACTAGTGCCCTTGCAATGTGTATGTTTAAGACTGGATCTGTAAGGTCCATAAGGATACAGCAAGGAGGCCAGGAGCCCAGATTTATACCGTTTTTTTTACTCTGTTATCAGTAATTGTCTACATATATGGCTTAGTGAATCTACTGCATTAATAAGATATCAGAGTGATAAATACATAAATGCCAGTGTGACCAGATTGACTCAAGAACCTAAACAAATTAATTCACACCTGCTACATAGCAACTAGATAATATTTATAGCATACACCAGGTGGGCAGTAATATCATAACAGCTCAGCTAGCATGGGCTATTTCCCATTTAAGGAAACGCCTTATTTAAAGGAAAACTCCACCTTTATGTGGCCACTTTAACAACCAAACTGTTTTACACACAAGTAAAACACATCTTCATATGTCAAAAGATGTATAAAAGAAAACACACAAACTTGTGATCCACCAATATCTATTAATATAAAACATAAGAAGGCAACAGTTCTTCAGATTCTGTGTCATTGCTCCAGCTTCTACTGATCAATAGACAGTCTTTAATGGTTACCCTAAAGTTTTGTCTTCCTCAGACCCCATCCTATCAGCTAAAATGTGCAGTGACTTATCTGAAATCGAAGCAATCCATGGTGATTGGGTTTACCCAAGCCAACAATTCACTTGGTGAACTGGTAATGGTAAAAAAGTACAGGCCACAAAAGAAAAGGTCAAAGGGTGTTAACGGTAAAGATTGGATTTGCGTGTTGCCAAATAGGTCCATGATAATGTAACTGCCATTTTCTGTCCTACACTATATGGTCAAAACATGTAAACATCCCTCCAAATTATTGAGATCAATTGCATGCAGTGAATGGTACTGTTAAAGCTACAACTTGCAAAGATGTTTAAGACAATTGTGCCTCTTGAACCATGTGACAACACTTTGGCAATGGTCTTTTTCTGCTACAGCATGACTGTGCATCTTCGCACAAAACCAACAAAAGACATGATTTTGAGTATTGTGTGTTTTTACCCTCTCACCACTTTGTATAAACTCATTTCAAAGTCCCAGCGCCTATTGGATGCTTTTTTCATTGGGTTGTAGCTCTGTCCTCTAAGTGTTACACACATTTCTACACTCCAAAGTCACATTCCCAGAAGAGTGGGGGCTGCTGTTGCCGCAAGGGAGGATCAGCTCCATATTAATGCTCATTGTTTTGGAATGGGATATCAAAAAAAGTCATATTTTGTAGGTGTGATGGTCCGATGTCCTAAAAATGTTGGACTTACAATATATATTTATTATTTATGGTGTATTCAGCTATTTACCTAGATTTTGACTCTAGACTAGTGTAGCCATGTGCTTGGCTAAAAATGGAGAGTGAGAGAAACGCTGGCTGCAGCTGCTCTCTGTAGCTGCTACCCTACAGTGCTAAACTAGTTAACAGCTATATCAGAAAGAGGAGATAGCTGTTGAACAGGAAGAGTTCAATAGACTGAGTAAGGCAGCATTACATTGTGGGGTATCTTGTAGTCCAGAGGAGAGAAACTCTATTGTACTCAAGAGCTTTTGAACTACATTCCTCAGAGAGATATTGGAGGAGGAGGAGCGGTGTCAGGAATGGACTCAGCACTGGTGGTAGGACTCACCTGCCGTGTGTGCTGCAGTACCAGGGATGACCAGCGGGTGCTCTCAGCAGCCAGAAGCTCACTCCTGCAGTCAGCCAACACCTGGGGCTGATTGCAGGAGGTGTATTTAAGGAATGACCAGGCCTGTGATCAGGGCCTTGGTGTATGTTTCCCATGAGCCCCTGTACCTGGTATCCTGTGTTCCTGCCTATCTGCCTAGTTGCTGACCCTGCTTTGATCCTGACCTCTGCTGACCATCTCCTGTTGAACCCCTGGCTTGCCTGACCATCTTTCTGCCTGATCCTCTGTACCGCGCTGCCCGTGAGTTACTGAACCCGGCTTGTGACCCTGATTATTCTCTGTCTGCTCCTCTGGTATCTCGCTGCCCACACGTTGCTGACCTGGCCTGCCTGACTACGCCTGACGCTACCCAGACGATCCATCCATCCCGCACGTATCCAGTCACTACTGTCCAAACCTGCCAGCTCTTTCACATCAGGCTTTCCCCTGGTACATACCCTCGGGGGACCCCTCTACCACAGTTGGGTGCACTCAGGGGCCACGACCTGGTCTCAGTTCTGCGCCAAGTCTATCCCCACCATCAGGGGCTCTGGTGAAAAGGCAGACTGGGGCTTAGACTCCGCGCCCTGGGGAATCCTGTTCTGTGGGTCACTAGAGATCCCGCCGGGCGGTGCCTGACAGTACCTTACGGCCCGCCTGACCATTCCACCCCTCCAGCCCTGACTACGCCTGTGTTCCTGAAGCCTGCAACTTCCCTGTGTCAGTCCACACATTTCTGGTCACACCC
The DNA here is from genome assembly GCF_062004578.1 of Staurois parvus. Lineage (NCBI taxonomy): Eukaryota > Metazoa > Chordata > Amphibia > Anura > Ranidae > Staurois > Staurois parvus. Next base: position 841,833 of record NW_028319059.1, read on the forward strand.
CGATCCCTGACAAGCGGAAAGAGATATCTGTACTTTCTCAGACTGTTCAGGACACAGCTTCCTCTATCTGTGAGGGAGACTGGAGAGTGCACTTTGCTATCCAGTGTGCACCATCATTGCTGCATATCAAGGGCCTGAGCCGGATCCGGAGTGTTGAGTTTGGAAGTACAGACAACCAGGGTCACCTGGGTGCAGAGTGGAGAGTGACCTAATTGCTGAGTTAGAGCGGATAGTGTGCTGCAGTATTGCTGGGAGTGGTGAACTGCTGCTAAAGAGACTAAGCCCTTAAGGAACCAATCATACAGTCATCTAGTGGCCTTTTTTGTGCCTACAGACTTGACTTGGATTATTCTCATGTGCACCAATGGTATGTTTGGGCCCCAACGCTAGCTGGCTGAAGAGCGAGGACTAAAGACTGTCCCTATACAGTTGCTACACAGTGACCTTTACCTATTACTTATGCTAAGAGGTATCTCTAAGGCAGTGTTTCTCAACTCCAGTCCTCATGGACCCCCAACAGGTCATGTTTTCAGGATTTCCATTATTTTGCACAGGTGATTTGATCAGTTTCACTGCCTTAGTAATTACCACAGCTGTTTCATTTGAGGGAAATCCTGAAAACATGACCTGTTGGGGGTCCATGAGGACTGGAGTTGAGAAACACTGCTCTAAGGGGACATTGCACAATATCTCAGCCATTCTCTTAGACTGCACTCTAGATTAGTTATGGTATTACTATTCACATTGCAGTTAATGATTATATGCACTGTTTATAGTTGACTTTGCTGATTTATGTGTTGATTCCAGTCTAGTGGTACAGAACTCTATTCTAAGTTACTGTGGCATAGTGATTATACTGTCTAGCAGATTGTGTCTGAATTTATCTTCTGTATGCTCATTTATGCTCAAACCTCCATTCATTCTAGCCCATACCAATACAATGAGTTTATTTACCACTGAGCGGTCTTGTATCTATTTCCTGGTTCTTACAGAGCCAAGTTAAGTGTATCTATACTTGTGTTCTTATAAGTGCTTGCAGTGACTTTCATTCAACCAGGTATGTCAGAGGGGTTGAGGTTGTTCTTGGGGTTGAGAAGCAGAACAGAGGGCCCAAATTACCAAGTGGTTCCTTCAGGGGTAGCGCTAAACTTGCATATCCTAACTGCAGTCATCTTTAATTCCTAAAACACGTTACTTTTCCTTTAAAATGGGGGAGAACTTTATATGGAAATGTGACAATTCCATTAGGGAGTCACATACAGGGAAATGTAATATTTCTTATGAAATGTCAGTCTGGTTAGAGTAGATTAATTAAACTTTTAGTTTCTCTGTACGTGGAGTTAAAATAAGAAACAATCACTAGTTTATAATGAAAAACAAGCATGCGTTTCTTTGTCTGGCTTCTCCGGCACCCGTGACTGATTTTAATAAAATTTCCACTTTGACGAATGGTTTCCTCCGGGGCCAATGAAATCTTGCATCTGTGAAAAAATGTTGAAAATGTCAGTGATCCATCACAGAGATCTTTAAATTTACAGTCTGTGCTGCAAGGATGGAAGCCCCTAACATAACATGTATGTTTTATAACATTGTATAATCCGGATGATGGAGATTCTGATAATCTTTCTCATGGGTCAGGTTTTAGTGTAAAATAGAAAAAAAGTAACAGACATTCTAACCAATTGGCAAGCAGAGTTGAATAAATCTTGACAAAACACGGGTGCAGAGCTTACTAGTGCTTGATAGATATTTGAAGCCTGCCAGACCTATAGTGGGCTACTAAAGGGGTCTCTTGGATCCCTTAGGAGCTCACTCAAGGAGCTTTCTCTTGAAGTGAATGTAAATGAACAATTCATTTTTCTTCTTTGCTCCTTTTGGCCTGCTCAGTATGCAATTAAAGTCTTTTGTTATATCGGCTTAGAAAAAAAAAAAAACTAGAGATGTGGACTAGGGATGAACCGACCAAACCCTAATTTTGGACCGAACTCTGGATGTTTGAGCATTCGTCTGAACATTTTCCCATTAGGCCCTCTGTTCAGCGGGAGACGAACATCATACCTGGAACTGCATGCTACTGCTTCTAGAAATGACAGCTACCGACTGTCAATGGTTGCTAATGAAAGACTAGAAATTCTAAAAGGACCCTCTGCAGACTGCTACAATGAGGAACAGAAGTATTTGAACACCCTACGATTTTGCAAGTTCTCCCACTTAGAATTCATGGAGGGGTCTGAAATTCACATTGTAGGTACATTCCCACTCTGAGAGACAGAATTAAAAAAACAAAATTCAGGAATTTCGTGTAGTGTGAGTGCTCTGAACCACCCACAAAGGCTTAGTATGACTGAGATCTGGAGAATTGGCATCCAAGTCAATACCTCAAACTCATTGTTGTGTTCCTCAAGCCATTCTTGAATTCATCAGACCAGGCCACCTTCTTCCAACCTAATAACTCTCCCCCATTTTGTTTCTGTTTGCCCCATGTTGGCATTGCGTCCACAGTAGCATGTGCATTGGCAGAGTAGAGTAGGACTGGCCAAAAGGGATTAATTTGATGCAGTTGGCCAGCTTAAATATGTATTGCAATATGTGTGACTTAAAAATCCCTATTTTGTATTTTAAAGTTTGCTGGAAAGGGTATATACCAGTATGCAGAGGGTTCTTTCAGAATTTCTAGTGTTAATATGTGGTTACATCCCTTTAGCACCTGGCATATAAATGCATGTACTAGCTATTGGGATTTGAGCACAGGTATATCTTGTTTATTGCACTGCAGGTCAGTAGCCAGGCCTAAACCTAGTAGCTCTCCCCCACTTTGTGTCTGTTTGCCCCAGGTTGGCATTGTGTCCACAGTAGCATTTGCGCTAGCAGAACAGAGTAGGACTAGCAAAAAAAAGGATTACTTTGACGCAGTTGGCCAGCTTAAACATGTATTTCAATATGTGTGAATTAAAAATCCCTATTTTTTTACTGCAAAGTTTGCTGGCAAGGGAATATAGCAGTGTGCAGAGGGTTCTTTCACAATTTCTAGTGTTAACATGTGGTTACACCCCTCTAGCACCTGATGGATAAATGCATGTACAAGCTATTGGGATTTGAGCACAGGGATCTCTTGTTGGTTGCTATGGAAGGGGCGGGTACCAGCACCCATCCTATCCCTAGCAACCACTAACATCACCAACATTTACTTACATGACGACGTGAGAAAGGAAACAGGGATAATTGTGACTTCACAATCTAAATATGGTCACTGGCAATATTTGTGCAATGATGTCACCACTATCCCTGCCCTTTTCCTTACATAGCTGACTACAACTTGGGGAGCTGTCATTCGGCGAGAAGCAGTATTGGAATCCGTCATGCGCCCAAGGTCCATAGTTTTTTGTTTTTTTTTTGGCAAGTTGGCGGTCAACAAGCATCATTATTGACTATGGATTTACAATGAGGGATTTTTATTTTTTTAATAAGGGACGTGTCACACGTTGGGTGTCTTTATTTTTTGGTCTCTTTTCTTTCTTTTTTTTGTGAATGAGTAGGGGTACTATGCTATTTAAAGGAATTGGGATTTCAATTTGAAATGTAAACATTTGTAATGTATCAGTTTAGACATTTTTTTGCACTGGTATATACAGTAGTATTTTAGCTAGGGAAGTGCACCCAACGCCCCCTGGCTATTTTTGTGATAACCAATGCTTATTGGCCTAGAAAATAGGTATTTTTTATATGACTGAATCAGCTCCCATTGATTTCAGTGGGGTTCTCTGAACAGTGCTTCATTTGAACCCAGGGCAGTTTGTCTCATTCCTACTGTGGACTACAGAACATCTCTCCGCTATGTTATGGAACAAGAGAAGGTGTTGCTTAGTCTTAGGGTGCACTCTCCCTAGCACTTTTCACCAGTCCTAGGCATGGTTCACCTCTTTGGTCTGGCTTGTTCGTGTAGTGTGAGTGCTCTGAACCACCCACAAAGGCTTAGTATGACTGAGATCTGGAGAATTGGCATCCAAGTCAACACCTCAAACTCATTGTTGTGTTCCTCAAGCCATTCTTGAATTCATCAGACCAGGCCACCTTCTTCCATTGTGGCTGTGGGCATGGATCAGCATGGGCACCTGACAGGTCTGTGGCTACACAGCCCCATACAGAGCAAGCTTCAATGCACTGTGCATTCTGGCACCTTTCTATTGGAGCCAGCATGACATTTTTTCAGAAATTTGAGCTACAGCAGCTCTTCTATTGGTTCAGACTACATGGGCCAGTCTTTGCTCCCCACGTTCTTTAATGAGCCTTGGTTGCCCATGACCCTGTCACTGGTTTTCTGATTTTCCTACCTTTTGCTAGGCTCTGACCACTGCAGACTGGGAACATCCCATAAGATCTTCAGTTTTGTAGTTGCTTTGACCTATTTGTCTAGTCTTTATAATATGGCTCTTATCAAAGTCACTCAAATCCTTACATTTGTCCATTTTATTTTCCGCTATCAACACATTAGCTTCAGAGACAACATTTTAATTTGCTGTTTAATATATCCCACCCACTTTCAGATGCCTAGGTAACAAGATAATCAATGGTATTCACTTTACCTGACAGTGGTCAGTGGTCATAATCTTATGGTTGATCTGTGTAGACTAAGCAGAAGGGCAGCCACCAGCCATGGGACTCGGAAGCCAAAGGCAATGGCGCCTACTACAGTAGTTTCCAGCTTCAATAGGGATGAGCCAGGTATTTCACATAAATGCTGTACCAATATAACTATGTAAAAATAGTCATACCTAAATTTCAGCTTTAAATTTGTATTTTATTTCCCTTACTGTCTATTTTCTTTCTGTATTAAATAAATAAATAATTTAATTAATTAATTACCGTATTTTTCTCTCCATAAGACGCACCTAGGTTTTAGAGGAAAAAAACAAGAAAAAAAATATTCTGAACCAATGGACTGCAGACACAATACAGGAGATGGCCAGAGACTGCGGACACAGTACAGGGGATGACCGGAGACTGCGGACATAGTACAGGAGATGACCAGAGACTGCGGACACAGTACAGGGAATGACCAGAGACTGCGGACATACTACAGGGAATGACCAGAGACTGCAGACAGTACAGGAGATGACCAGAGACTGCGGACATAGTACAGGAAATGACCAGAGACTGCGGATACAGTACAGGGAATGACCAGAGACTGCGGACACAGTACAGGAGATGACCAGAGACTGCGGACACAGTACAGGAGATGACCAGAGACTGCGGACACAGTACAGGGATGACCAGAGACTGCGGACACAGTACAGGAGATGACCAGAGACTGCAGACACAGTACGGGAGATGGCCAGAGACTGCGGACATAGTACAGGGATGACCAGAGACTGCAGACACAGTACAAGGAATGACCAGAGACTGCAGACACAGTACAGGAGATGACCAGAGACTGTGCACACAGTACAGGAGATGACCAGAGACTGCAGACACAGTACAGGGGATGACCAGAGACTGCGGACACAGTACAGGAGATGACCAGAGACTGTGCACACAGTACAGGAGATGACCAGAGACTGCAGACACAGTACAGGGGATGACCAGAGACTGCAGACACAGTACAGGGGATGACCAGAGACTGTGGACATAGTACAGGGGATGACCAGAGACTGCAGACAGTGCAGGAGATTGACCAGAGACTGCAGACAGTGCAGGAGAGACTGTGGACCTTTGGGGAGGGAGGGGGAGCGGGTACCTGAATTTGACAGGTACCCGCTCCCACTTCCGCGGAGTTGTCCTTCCTTCTTCTTCCTGAGGCGGCTTCTGTGATAGCCGGGTGCCCACTGCGCATGCGCGAGAAGCGCTACTCTTTGTTCATGGCCCGGAGCCTTCTGGGACCTGTTATGTGTCCCAGAAGACACCGGACCATTCACAATGCACATCGCTTCTCGTGCATGCGCAGTGGGCACCCGGCTGTCACAGAAGCCGCCACGGGAAGACTGCAGCGCTGGAGCGAGGAACAGGAAAGGTCCTGCAGGAGACAACAGCTGAGCGGCCGGCTCGATATTCTGACATGGTGGCGGCAGAAATATCAGATCGGCCGCTTTACATTCGCTCCATAAGACGCACTGACATTTCCCTCCTTTTTTTGGGGGAAAAAAGTGCGTCTTATGGAGCGAAAAATATGGTAAATAAATAAAGCTAATGAGAGGCTGTTTTTGGCACAAGAACAAATTCTCGATGGTTAAAATCAGCTTCGGTAACCCTCAGGACCCAATCAAGGCCTATTGCCCCCGTAAAACGAACACAAACCATCTTCATTTTGCCTTCTTTTCTCTTCAATGTCATTTTTTTTTTTTTTTTGGAAATTAAATGTCTCAGTCTTGCTCATCCCTAATTATTTTTAGACAGTTCACATCTACATCATTTTTTCATTAGCTGGGGAATTGTCTGTAAAGAGAAAGCATCTATACTTCAATCTATCTGCTGTAGATGCTTTGTGTAAACAACTTGTTGGTTGTCTTCAGCCCCCCCCCCCCCTCTTCCCTCCCATGTCATAGAGATTTCCCTGTCAGGTCATGGAAGAATTAAAAGCGCAATGCTTTAACTATTCATTTGCATGCAATTTCCTGCCTCCCCGAAGACTGTGAAAAGCAAGACATGCTGAGTGGGGACAGAAATGTGCCAACCACATCATTGGTTCTTGTCAAAATGCTTCCACCTTACAGCACTTTACAGGCAATGACTATTACTTCTTTTCCCTCTCTGAATGTATTTGCTTTGTGCATTGCTCCGAATTCTCTGCAGAACCACCACCAGTATTTACATGCTTTAATTGGCCATTCAAAAATGTTTTGCTTAAAAGAGGGTAAAAAAAAAAAAAAGTGGAATTCCAGGTAAAAAAAATAAATTAAAATGCTCAACAAAAGTAATAATAAAACAGCTTTTGGTGCGACAGTTACAGTGCCTTGAAAAAGTATTCATACCTCTTGAAATTTTCCACCTTTTGTCATGTTACCACCAAAAATGTAAAAGGATTTTATTGGGATTTTATGTGACAGACCAACACAAAGTGGCACATAATTATGAAGTGGAAGGAAAATGATAAATGGTTTTCAACATTTTTTACAAATAAATCTGTGAACAGTGTGGCGTGCATTTGTATTCAACAAACTTGGGTCAGTAGCCAGACCTGAACCTTGTAGCTCTCCCCATTGTGTCTTTTCCCCTATGCTAGCATTGTGTCCACAGTAGCATTTGCGTAGGCAGAGCAGAGTAGGACTGGCCATAGAGGGATTACTTTGACGCAGTTGGCCAGCTTAACCATTAGCCGCCCGGCCAATGGCCGTTTGGCGGCTTCAAATGTGTTGCTGCATTCCGGGGTGTACGCCATTTGGCGTGCTCCCGCACATGCGCAGTTTGCGCTAATGCAGAGTGGCGCAGCAGCGCGATCTGTCACCGGCCGTGCACCTCGGACACGGCCGATGACAGATCCGAGTACCGGCTCCCGTTGCTGGTACCATGTGACCTGCTGTGACCAATCACAGCAGGTCACATGACAGTTGTATACAATGGATGGCTTCATTCATGCCATCCATTGTATACTAGTGCCTAGCTGTGAATGGTCACAGCTAATCACATGCACATGTCATGTGATTAGCTGTGACCAAATCACAGCTAAGCACAAAAAAAAAAAAAAAAAAAGCTGAATGAATCGATTTCATTCAGGTAAATGCTTGCTTATAGCAAAGTAATTCTTTGCTATAAGCAAATTGTGTAAAAAAAAAAAAAAAAAAAAAATACTGATCACTTCCCCAAAGTAGTACAATGTTACTATGGTAACATTGTACTACTTTGGTCATAGTAAAATATGAAATAAAAATCTTAAAAAAAATAAAAAAAAAATGTAATAAAAAATTAAAAATAATAAAAAAATAAAAAAAAATTAAAAAAAAATATATATATATTTTTTTTTTCATACTGTCACCAGTCAGTGTCTCTGTTCACCGCCATGCCAGTTATATGATGACGCTGTACTGCACTGGTGACAGTATGTAAAAAAAAAAAATAGTGAAAATAATTTTTTTAATTTTTTAATTTTCCGAAAAATTATGACAAAAAAATACAACTTCAAAAAATTCGCCATGCCTCTTATGAAACACGTCGGACTGTCTACTCTGCAAAAAGGGGTCATTTGGGGATATCTGTACTGTCCTGACATTTGGGGGATATCTGTACTGTCCTGACATTCTTGGACCAAGAAATTAGATTGGCTGTCAGTACTTCAGGACTGATCAATTTTCAGATCTATACCATAGTTTGTGAACTCTATAACTTTCCTACAAACTAAATAATACATCCTAATTTGGGTTATTTTCACCAAAGACATGTAGCAGAATACATCTCGGCCTAAATTTATGAAGAACAATTATTTATTTGTAAACTTTTATAACAGAAACAAAGAAAAATGTGTTTTTTTTTCAAAATTTTTGCTCTTTTTTTGTTAATTTAGCAAAAAATAAAAACCCCAGCGGTGATTAAATACCACCAAAAGAAAGCTCTAGTTGTGTGAAGAAAATGATAAAATTGTAGTTTGGGTACAGTGTTGTATAACCGCGCAATTGTCATTCAAAGTGTGAGAGCGCTGAAACCTGAAAAATGGCCTGGGCAGGAAGGTGTAAAATTGCACGGTATTGAAATGGTTAAGCATGTATTGCAATATGTGTGAACCAAATATCCCTATTTATTGCATAGTCTGCTTGAAAGGGTATATACCAGTGTGCAGAGGGTCTTCAGAATCTCTAGTGCATTTGTATTCAGCCCCCCCGTTTAGATAGTGGTGACACCATTGACCAAATCTGGCCATGATAGATGCTATTGTGTGTGTTTTTTTCATCAAGCTACATTCAAACTCGATATAAACTTCATATTGATTTATACTAACTTGTGTGTGAGTCCCTTTTATCTCAGTTGTGACACTTATTCGGGCCACAATAGTGTGGTGGTGTTGGCAGAGGTTGGGCTTTCAGAAAGAGGTCCAGATTGAGAAGGAACCCAAACATTTCTAGGGAACTCTTAAGGGGGTAGTGCTACACTAATAAACAAAGCCACATGATCTCACTTCAAACATGCTTGGGACAAGCATAGATCTACACTCACCGGCCACTTTATTAGGTACACCTTGCTAGTGCCGAGAAAATCTCCCCCACACCATTACACCACCACCACCAGCCTGAACCATTGATACAAGGCAGGATGGATCCATGCTTTCTTGTTGTTTACGCCAAATACTGACCCTACCATCTGAATGTCGCAGAAACCAGGCATTGATGTTGATGTCAGAACTCCTCTCATTTCTGACATCAACAAGGCATTTCTTGTCCACACAACTGCTGCTCACTGGATATTTTCTTTTTCAAACCATTCTCCAAGCAATTGAATGGGTGTAACTAATAAAGTGGCTGGTGTGTGTATACTCAGACACAAAAGTTAACAACCCCCCTCTCCAAAAAAAACACACAAAACCAACCCCCCCCCCCAAAAAAAAAATACCACAAAAAAATAGGGCAGACTCAATTGACCACTCGATCTTTTTCTGCTGTCACTTTTCTTTTCTATGTTTCACCATCAGCAGTAGGGTTTGACATGCCTTTGTTTATTAAAAGCAATTCTTAATTGTGCCCTCTACAACATGCAAAAGAATGTACAAGCACTCCAATGGACCTTTCACTTGTTCCCTCTACAACATGCAGGAGAATGTACAAGCACTCCAATGAACCTTTCACTTGTTCCCTCTACAACATGCAAGAGAATGTACAAGCACTCCAATGGACCTTTCACTTGTTCCCTCTACAACATGCAAAAGAATGTACAAGCACTCCAATGCACCTTTCAGTTGTGCCCTCTAAAACATACTAAAGAATGTACAAGCACTCCAATGGACTTCTCACTTGTGCCCTCTACAACATGCAGGAAAATGTACAAGCATTTCAATGGAGCTTTCAGTTGTGCCCTCTAAAACATACTAGAGAATGTACAAGCACTCCAATGGACCTTTCACTTGTGCCCTCTACAACATGCAGGAGAATGTACAAGCATTCCAATGGACCTTTCACTTGTGCCCTCTACAACATGCAGGAGAATGTACAAGCACTCCAATGGACCTTTCACTTGTTCCCTCTACAACATGCAAAAGAATGTACAAGCACTCCAATGGACCTTTCACTTGTTCCCTCTACAACATGCAGGAGAATGTACAAGCACTCCAATGGACCTTTCACTTGTTCCCTCTACAACATGCAAAAGAATGTACAAGCACTCCAATGGACCTTTCACTTGTTCCCTCTACAACATGCAGGAGAATGTACAAGCACTCCAATGCACCTTTCAGTTGTGCCCTCTAAAACATACTAGAGAATGTACAAGCACTCCAATGTACTTCTCACTTGTTCCCTCTACAACATGCAAGAGAATGTACAAGCACTCCAATGCACCTTTCAATTGTGCCCTCTAAAACATACTAAAGAATGTACAAGCACTCCAATGGACTTCTCACTTGTGCCCTCTACAACATGCAGGAAAATGTACAAGCATTTCAATGGAGCTTTCAGTTGTGCCCTCTAAAACATACTAGAGAATGTACAAGCATTCCAATGGACCTTTCACTTGTGCCCTCTACAACATGCAGGAGAATGTACAAGCATTCCAATGGACCTTTCACTTGTGCCCTCTACAACATGCAGGAGAATGTACAAGCATTCCAATGGACCTTTCACTTGTTCCCTCTACAACATGCAAGAGAATGTACAAGCACTCCAATGGACCTTTCAGTTGTGCCCTCTACAACATGCAAGAGAATGTACAAGCACTCCAATGGACCTTTCACTTGTGCCCTCTACTACATGCAAGAGAATGTACAAGCACTCCAATGGAACCTTCTACTATTTGCAGGTAGACTGGATACAACTTCTTGGGAACTGGAAGAAAACAAAACGATGACCTATTACTGTATGCAAGGATGTAAGTAATTGGAATAGCCAACAGTGACACTTTCTCTCTCTTCTTCTCTCTATCTCCTACTCCCAACTTTTACCCTTTCCCATATTTTCCTAATTTTTTTCTCATTATACTACTTGTAATCCCTTTGGTACATTTCATGCCTCGGAACTTCTTTATTCCAGACTGCGATCATAAAGACTGAAAAAAAGAAGGGAACATAACATTAATGTCCTATAAAAGAAAGAGTGTTTTCCCTGCATTAGTGGTTTATAGAACCATGCATCTCTTTTATGCCAGTGAATTATTAAATGATTATTTCCATCAGCGTATTGACAGTGCCCAGGCCATTTCTACCGATCTCAATGCCAAAAACACATAAAGGAGAGCAACAGAAGAGCTGAGACATTCACCGTGTTCGATTAAGTCACTTAACAAACGTTTAGAGAAAATGGCCATTTTCTAATTGACTTTGCCATTTTCCATTTAGGAAGGATAATTCTTTGTGAATCATTGTAATTACTATCAGCCTGACATGACAGCTATACAGTTGTAAAATATTGCTCAAGCGTCTACTGATTATTAAGAGAAGCTGTTTCTTAATTAAAGGACACGTAGTCTTAAACTCCAAAAGTTAGTTTATGAGGAAAAGCTGCTAATTATATGCACAACCATGTATGAATAAACTTTCCATTCTTGTTCAGAAAATGTAGTATTTAATGTTTCGATCATTATCATTTCCACTTCTGTGCAGAAAATATGATATAATAATAGTAATAATACAAATAAAAAAAAATAAAAATAAAATAATAATAATAAAATACTTTTTACTATTATTGACATTTTTATTATTTGCCCTGATGTGCAGATAATAAATATTGTTCTACTTCATGTCTCATGGTTACCTTATCTTAGTGTTTGATGCAATTTTTTGCAAAACGTAATGTAAAAGGATGAGAGCATAATTGTGTTCACATCAGTGGAAATAATAATAATAATAATAATTAGTATTATTATTTGCACTGTTGTGCAGAAAGTAAGATATTATTTTATATTTCCAATAATGTGAAAAAAATACATTTTATTTTTCTTTTATTTTATTTTTATTATTAATATCTCATGGTTAATCTAGCTTGTTGTTTGATGCCATTTTATGTAAAAAAAATTATGTAAATGCCTAAGAGTATCTTTCATGTGCACTTATTTTAATGGCTTTTTGTCCAGTTTATTTTTATTTATTTATTTTCTTATTTATTTATTTATTGTGTTTTACAAATAAGGTCTGACATCTCTGAAGATGTGTTCGAAAGGAAACTCAGCATTGTCTACATGCTTTTCAGCAGCCTGTGTGAACTGGCAATCCAGAAGGTATAGTCCTCTGGACTGGTGTGGGTGTGTTGTATCTCTAAGTCATAAAGAAAGGATCAAATATGTAGCAGGCCATTATTCTCTGTAAGTCACACACAAATATTAGCCCCTTTGGCTATGTCAATTGACAGTGCAGTTGACCTTTTTTTCTTTATTTTCTATTTTATCATAAATTGATAAGACTTTGTGATAAATGCCAGATATGCAAGCTGTTTTGTAATTCAAAAAAAGTTTAAAAAATGTATAAAAGCAGCACCTGCAAAAAATGAAGGGTTTATATTTACCGGTCCTACTACCTTTCCTCTGTCAATGGTCTTGGGGGTAGAATTAGTGGTTTGCCTAATAATCCATACGGGATCCGTTTTAGGGGGGATTGTCTTGTCTGTTGTGCTCCTGCATCTTCTCCAAGACCTTTTCTTAAACATCCATTTCCTACATGTGTCCTGATCAGGCAAGCATGGTCAAATTGTATTTACATAAAAGTGATGATAATTGTTATTGTTTATGAAAATGTGATTATAGTATATACAGTGGGGATCGAAAGTTTGGGCACCCCAGCTAAAAATTTGTATTAATGTGCATAAAGAAGCCAAGGAAAGATGGAAAAATCTCCAAAAGGCATTAAATTACAGATTAGACATTCTTATAATATGTCAACAAAAGTTAGATTTTATTTCCATCATTTACACTTTCAAAATAACAGAAAACAAAAAAATGGCGTCTGCAAAAGTTTGGGCACCCTGCAGAATTTATAGCATGCACTGCCCCCTTTGCCAAGCTGAGACCTGCCAGTGTCATGGATTGTTCTCAATCATCGCCTGGGAAGACCAGGTGATGTCAATCTCAAAGGTTTTAAATGCCCAGACTCATCTGACCTTGCCCCAACAATCAGCACCATGGGTTCTTCTAAGCAGTTGTCTAGAAAACTGAAACTGAAAATAGTTGACGCTCATAAAGCTGGAGAAGGCTATAAGAAGATAGCAAAGCGTTTTCAGATGTCAATATCCTCTGTTCGGAATGTAATTAAGAAATGGCAGTCATCAGGAACAGTGGAAATTAAAGCAAGATCTGGAAGACCAAGAAAAATATCAGACAGAACAGCTTGCAGGATTGTGAGAAAAACAATTCAAAACCCACGTTTGACTGCACGATCCCTCCAGAAAGATCTGGCAGACACTGGAGTTGTGGTACACTATTCCACCATAAAGAGATACTTGTACAAATATGGTCTTCATGGAAGAGTCATCAGAAGAAATCCTCTCCTACATCCTCAGCACAAAAATCATCGTTTGAACTTTGCAAATGAACATATAGACAAGCCTGATGCATTTTGGAAACAAGTTCTGTGGACCGATGAGGTTAAAATTGAACTTTTTGGCAGGAATGAGCAAGGGTACGTTTGGAGAAGAAGGGGCACAGAATTTAATGAAAAGAACCTCTGTCCAACTGTTAAGCATGGGGTTGGATCAATCATGCTTTGGGGTTGTGTTGCAGCCAGTGGCACAGGGAACATCTCACTAGTAGAAGGAAAAATGGATTCAATAAAATTTCAGCAAATTTTGGATGGTAACTTGATGCCATCTGTGAAAAAGCTGAAGTTAAAGAGAGGATAGCTTCTACAAATGGATAATGATCCTAAACACACCTCAAAATCCACAGGGGATTACATCAAGAGGCGTAAACTGAAGGTTTTGCCATGGCCTTCACAATCTCCTGACCTCAACATAATTGAAAATCTATGGATAGACTTTAAAAGAGCAGTGCGTGACAGACAACCCAGAAATCTCAAAGAACTGGAAGACTTTTGTAAGGAAGAATGGGCAAAGATACCTCAAACAAGAATTGAAAGACTCTTGGCTGGCTACAAAATGCGATTACAAGCTGTGATACTTGCCAAAGGGGGCAGTACAAGATATTAACTCTGCAGGGTGCCCAAACTTTTGCAGATGCCATTTTTTTTGTTTTCTGTTATTTTGAAAGTGTAAATGATGGAAATAAAATCTAACTTTTGTTGACATATTATAAGAATGTCTAATCTGTAATTTGATGCCTTTTGGAGATTTTTCCATCTTTTCTTGGCTTCTTTATGCACATTAATACAAATTTTTAGCTGGGGTGCCCACACTTTCGATCCCCACTGCATATATATTTATAAATTTGTTATATTTCACAGTGTATGCACATACTGTATATGATTACTATACTGGATCCAGGCCACTGACTCCACCTCCTCTGCAGCACTCTCCTATGGAGGTCTCGTCTGGACCCATTCACCCAGACCAAGCGGCCGTAGAGGTGGTGGGGTCGGTGTGCTCTTGTCACCTCTGAGCACCTTCCAGGTTCTCCCAAACCCCTCTATCTATCCTTCTCCTCCTTTGAGGCCCACTGCATCCGGCTCTTCTCTCCCACCCCTCTGAGGATTGCAGTAATCTATCGGCCTCCTGGACCCGTATCCCGCTTCCTCGACAATTTTTCCGCCTGGCTACCCTTCTTCCTCTCCTCTGAGCTACCCACCATCATCCTTGGTGACTTCAATATCCCTATCAATATCAACAACCCGGCTAAATACCAACTCCTCCACTTAACCTCTTCTTTTGCACTCACACAGTGCACACAGTCCTCCACCCACACCGACAGGAACACCACGGACCTCGTTTTCTCTCATCTCTGCACAACCTCACAAACACCCCTTTCCCTCTCTCTGACCACAACCTCATTACGTTCTCCGTCTCCCCATCCTCAAACACCTCCCCCCTAAACGTCAAACCATCAGCAGCCGTAACCTCAGCAACCTGAACCCGGCCCCTCTCCACTCTGCAGCTGACCGTCTTTACGACAGTATCCTTCCACTGTCCTGCCCTGACCTGGCCACTACTACGTATAATGACTCACTGTCAGCTGCCTTAGACTCCTTAGCACCCCTAACCACACGCAGCATTAGAGCCCGACTTCTTCAACCCTGGCAGAACGACCACACCAAAAATCTTAAACGACGCAGTCGCACGCTGGAGTGATTATTGCTCAAAACCAGATCCCCTCAAGCATTCACCCTTTACAAATCCGCCTTCCTCACCTACACCTCCTCCCTCCACACTGCCAAACAAGCCTACTTCGTAACCCTCATCAATACCCTCTCCACCTGTCCTCGCCGGCTCTTCTCCACTTTCAACTCCCTACTCCCTCCTAAATGACATCTCAGACTGGATGTCGCTACATTTCCTCAAGCTCAACCTCTCCAAAACCGAGCTCCTCATCTTTCCCCCTGCCAACACCCCCCCCCCCATCCTATCCATCATCACCAACAACTCCACTATCACTCCCGCCCCGCAAACCAAAGTCCTTGGCGTCATTCTTGACGCGAACCTCTCCCTCCAACCGCATGTCAAATCACTCACAAACACATGCAGGCTCCATCTTCGCAACATTGCCAAGATACACTCCTTCCTCACCCCAGACACCACCAAACTTCTAGTACACTCCCTCATCATCTCACGCCTTGACTACTGCAACTCCCTCCTCACTGGCCTACCCAAGTGCAGGCTCTCCCCGCTCCAGACCATCCTGAACTCAGCTGCCAGACTCATCCACCTCACCACCCGCTCCACCTCTGCCACCCCCCTCTGCCTCTCCCTCCACTGGCTCCCGATTGCCCAACGCATCAAATTTAAACTCCTAACCCTGACCTACAAAGCCGTTCACAACACTGCCCCTGACTACCTCACCAACCTGATCACCAAGTACCACCCTACCCGTACCCTTCGCTCCTCACAGGACCTCCTTCTATCCTGCTCCCTGGTCTCCTCCTCCCATGCACGACTGCAGGACTTCTCCAGGTCCTCCCCCATCCTCTGGAACTCACTGCCCCAATCCATCAGACTGTCGCCTTCCCTATTCACATTCAGGCGCTCCCTCAAAACCCATCTCTTCAGGGAAGCCTACCCCACCCTCACCTAACGGCCATCCTCCCTCATTCCTCCCACCACTTCATCCCCCTCAGCCACTTCCTACTGTACCTTTACCCCCTCCCTCCTAGATTGTAAGCTCGTAAGAGTAGGGCCCTCTTACCCCTCGTACGTGGTTTGTTGTTGTTGTACTGTGCCATGTATTGTCCCCCCTATTGTACAGCGCTGAGCAAACCCTTTGGCGCTATATAAACTCGTAGTAATAATAATAATAATAATAATAATACTCTCTCCCCCCCCCATACCTCCACCCAGTACCTCATTAACCGCCCACGAGATTGCCAACCACTTCCAAAACAAGATCAACGCAATCCGTAAAGACATCGCCAATGCTCAATCTACCTCCCCACCTAGCCTCCCTCCCACGATAACCCCCTCAACTCTCCCCTCCTCTGACCTCGCAACCGCCCACCACACCTAACATCCCACACACTAAAACCTCCCCAACACTCCACTCCTTCAGCCTTGCCACCACTGAAGAGGTCACTAAGGTATTCTCAGAAGCCTGCCTCACCACTTGCCCCCTTGATCCTGTCCCCACACAACTCCTCCAGTCTCCCTCCTCCTCCATCCTAAGCTCCCTCACCCACATCTTCAATCTCTCCCTCTACTGGCGCAGTCCACTCCCCCCTAAAGCACGCACACATCACTCCCATACTCAAAAAACCCTCCCTGGACCCCGCCGACCTGAGCAACCTTAGACCCATCTCCCTGCTGCCATTTTCATCCAAACTCCTCGAGCGCTTAGTCTACAATCGCCTAAGCTCCCACCTCAATGACAACAACCTCCTCGATCCACTACAGTCTGGCTTCCGTCCCCTACACTCCACCGAACCCGCCCTACTCAAAATCACTAATGACCTGCTAACTGCCAAAGCTAATGGCCACTACTCAGTCCTCCTACTCCTCGACCTCTCCGCGGCCTTCGACACAGTTGACCACCCCCTCCTCCTTAATAAACTACACTCCCTCGGCATCAGAGACTCCGCTCTCTCCTGGCTCTCCTCCTATCTATCCCAACAATCCTTCAGCGTTACCTATAATGCTGCCACCTCCCGCTCTCTGTTGGGGTCCCCCAAGGCTCTGTCCTCGGGCCCCTTCTCTTCTCCATCTACACCTCCTCCCTTGGCCAACTGATACACTCCCACGGCTTCAACTACCACCTCTACGCCGATGACACACAAATCTGCCTCTCTACCCCTCGCCTCACCCCTTCAGTCTCCGCCCGAATCACCTGCTACTGAACGACATATCAGTTTGGATGTCACTCCACTTCCTCAAATTAAACCTTTCCAAAACCAAGCTCCTAATTTTCCCCCCAGCCCACGCCCCCTTCCCTCCATCACGACCACAACGCCACCATCAGTCCCACCCCGAAAGCCAAAGTCCTAGGTGTCACTCTAGACTCAAACCTGTCCTTCCAACCCCATGTCCAATCGCTGGCAAACTCATGCAGGCTCCACCTCCACAACATCTCCAAAATACGTACGTTCCTAACCCCAGACACTACTAAACAACTCATTCACTCCCTTATTATCTCACGACTCGACTACTGCAACTCCCTCCTCACCGGCTTACCTCATCACAGACTATCCCCGCTTCAGTCTATCCTGAACTCAGCGGCCAGACTCATCCACCTTACCAACCGCTCCGTATCTGCCACCCCCCTCTGTCATTCGCTCCATTGGCTTCCGATTGCCCAACGCATTAAATTTAAACTAACATTGATGTACAAAGCCATTCATAATACTGCCCCAAACTACCTGACCGACCTGATACCCAAATACCACCCAACCCGTACTCTTCGCTCCTCACAAGACCTCCTACTTTCGAGCTCCCTGGTCTCCTCCTCCCACGCCCGACTACAGGACTTCTCCAGGACTTCCCCCATCCTCTGGAACTCACTACCCCGATCCATCAGACTGTCACCTACCCTCCTCACCTTTAGGCGCACCCTGAAAACCCATCTCTTCAGGGAAGCCTACCCCACCCTAACCTAACAGCCGATCTCCTCCACTCCTTCCACCACTCCACCCCCCACAGCCACTTCCTCCTGTACCACTATCCCCTCCCTCCTAGATTGTAAGCTCGAAAGAGCAGGGCCCTCGAACCCCTCGTGTATTGTTTTGTTACTGTATTGTCTTATGTACTGTCCCCCACTATATTGTACAGTGCTGAGCAAACTTTTTGGCGCTAAATACTGTATAATAATAATAATATGTATGGAAAAATGCTCTGTATATAATGACTAGTTCCAGACTCTACCTCAGGGTTGGGTCTTAGCTGGTATCAGACACATTGTGCATTAGATGGTGTTGGAGCAGTTTTTTATCTCTATTTTATTATGTGGAAATAAAATGTTGCTATTTTAACTAAGTTCCATTGAGTTATGCCGATAAAGTCCACCTTTTTCATTTGGTAACATTGTTCCAAACAAATTTGTACAATTTTGAGGATGTGACACGGTGAGGGTCTAGATAATTTTCAGGCTAGATACTGAGCCATGGGGAGCAGAGAGGAACTGTCAAAAGAGGTCATAGATACAAAGAAAAACCCGCAGGTGACCATGCAGCTCATTTTTGTTCAAGTATTGTCGTATTGCGCTCCTTAAAAATAACCAAACCACCTTTTTCCAGAGCAGCCTGTGTTTCTCCTAAGGTTACCTGTGAGTTTGTCTTTGTATCCCAAACAATTCTCCTGGCAGTTATGGCTGCAGTCTTTTTTGGTCTATCTCACCTTGGCTTGGTATCAAGAGATCTCCGACTTTTCCACTTCTTAATAAGTGATTGAACAGTACTGGCTGGCATATACAAGGCTTTGGATATCTTTTTACATCCTTTACCATCCTTATAAAGTTCTATTACCTTTTTACGCAGGTCTTCTAATAGTTCTTTTTAGATCCCCATGGCTCAGTATCTAGCCTGCTCAGTGAATCCACATGAGGGCTAACAAACTCATTGACTATTTATACATAGACACTAATTGCAATTTGAAAAGCCTCAGACGTGGGAAATTAACCTTTAATTGCCATTTTAATCTGTGTGTCACCTTGTGTGTCTGTACAAAGGCCAAACATTCCAGAGGAGGGAAACTTGTGATTATGGCTATTTGGGTGATTTCTGTTATCATTATGATTTAAAAAGGAGCCAAATAACTATGTGATAATAAATGGCTTCATATGATCACTATCCTTAACCTCCCTAGCGGTATGATTATTTTAGCTTTTTGGTGCTGAAAGCGGTACCATTTTTTTGCATGGAAATATGTAGTTTTTTTATTGTAGGTCTGTAATTTTTAGGAATAACTCACTGAAATCTGTCCGAACAAGAGTCTAGTAAACATCCCGGGTATGATAAAATTCGAAACACGAAATCATAAATTATAATTTAATAAATAATCATAAAAAATAATAATATAATAATAATACATTTAATTCAATAATATAATCAAACCCAAAACACTGAAATTTGAAATATAGCGCCAAGTTTGCACATTGCTGAGCAAAGTCGCAGAATCGTTTTCAGTGTCTGATGACGAATTTCCCCCACGAATCATTATCACTCAATTCTGCAAGTGGTTCTGATTTACTATCGCTGTTCTCTAGCTGATCTAAACCCGTTTTTGACCTAAAGGGACACTTTTTGGATGCCATGGACGTTTCTCAGTTTCCAGGCAGAAAGGACAGACAAAATGCAGGCAGGGCGCCAGACAAAGCACTCGGGACAAAATGTATGTGAAATGGGTTGAAACAGCAATGTTTTACTATGTAAAATTTGTTTGGAAAAAAATGAAATTTTTTAAAATTTTCAAATTTCCCGCCGCCGGCGCCCGTATGTCCCGACGTCACAGGGACCGGAACACGGAAGCCGGATGCCGGCATCGGCTGGAGGAGATGGCCGGGGACGCTGCAGGGGACACATCGCGGGAGCGAAGGACAAGTTAAGCTCTGCAGGGACTCCCTATGCAGCGCCGCATGGTAAGCCGGAGTGTAGCTCGGGGTTACCGCTTTTGGCACTGACATTTTACCCCGAGCTACACTCGGGAATACCGCCAGGGGGGTTAAATAAAAGAATGTTTTGGAATGATCAGTCATATTTTCAATATCAATGCCAAAATTTCACAATTTCTGCCAGAGGATGCAATCTTCAAATGTATTGCACTGGACATTTCCCTATTTGAGTATTGGCAAGTCTTTTTTTTAATTGTCAAGCATGGCAATCCATTATTATTAACGGGATCAGATATAAATCACAAAATATAGAGTTAATACAGAAAACTAATTTTTTTTTCTTTCCTGCACTTCCTAAATGTGCTGCGTAGGATGCAGTTTAATTTAGATCTATTTCACAGCAAGATTGCTTGTAAGGACAGTGATAAATTTGTAGGCAGTTTTACAATTGTGTTAAGCAGGCATTGTGAAATCTTTAGTTCATGCTTCATTTTTGCTAATAATGTTTCTTGTGTTTTCACATGCTGTAATACTCCTTGTCCAGATGAGCTCTAGGGCTAAGTATCAAATTAAAATTAAAAAAAAATTTTGACATGATATCTCACAGCAGTTTAACATAATATTCTCAAAATTCGGAGATAATATCTTTGTGCTTTAGGATAGTATTTCAGAATTGTGGCTATTAAATCACCGACAGTGAAAGCAGTAAAGTGTGGTACCCACAGCAACCAATCATTTTGCACTGATCCGGTCACAGCAATAATACAAATAAGAAAATAAAATAAAATAATAATAGTAAAAAAATACTTTTTACTATTATTGACATTATTATTCTTTGCCCTGATGTGCAGATAATAAATATTGTTCTTCTACTTCATGTCTTATAGTTACCTTATCTTAGTAATATAACAAAAAGATAGCACACATCCACCACACCCCAAAAAAACAAACAATCAAGTCACTAAGCAATCCTTCCCCTGAAGTACATAAAATAAAATAGTAAATAGTACAAAATACCTGATATAAATAAATAAACACATCAATAATATCATTACACCCAATGTCCAAATAGAGTCCAAGAAACACACTTGCAAGTGATTTCACAATAATCCAGATCCCAAGGCAAATATAATGATAGACTCCAGAAAATCTTCATATACAGTCAGGTCCATAAATATTGGGACATCGACACAATTCTAACATTTTTGGCTCTATACACCACCACAATGGATTTGAAATGAAACAAACAAGATGTGCTTTAACTGCAGACTGTCAGCTTTAATTTGAGGGTATTTACATCCAAATCAGGTGAACGGTGTAGGAATTACAATAGTTTGCATATGTGCCTCCCACTTGTTCAGGGGCCAAAAGTAATGGGACAGTTGGCTTCTCAGCTGTTCCATGGCCAGGTGTGTGTTATTCCTTCATTATCCCAATTACAATGAGCAGATAAAAGGTCCAGAGTTAATTCCAAGTGTGCTATTTGCATTTGGAATCTGTTGCTGTCAACTCTCAAGATGAGATCCAAAGAGCTGTCACTATCAATGAAGCAAGCCATCATTAGGCTGAAAAAAAAAAACCAAACCCATCAGAGAGATAGCAAAAACATTAGGCGTGGCCAAAACAACTGTTTGGAACATTCTTAAAAAGAAGGAACGCACCGCTGAGCTCAGCAACACCAAAAGACCCGGAAGACCACGGAAAACAACTGTGGTGGATGACTGAAGAATTCTTTCCCTGGTGAAGAAAACACCCTTCACAACAGTTGGCCAGATCAAGAACACTCTCCAGGAGGTAGGTGTATGTGTGTCA
Source organism: Staurois parvus (assembly GCF_062004578.1). NCBI lineage: Eukaryota > Metazoa > Chordata > Amphibia > Anura > Ranidae > Staurois > Staurois parvus. Next base: position 863,898 of record NW_028319059.1, read on the forward strand.
AAGTCAACAATCAAGAGAAGACTTCACCAGAGTGAATACAGAAGGTTCACCACAAGATGTAAACCTTTGGTGAACCTCAAAAACAGGAAGGCCAGATTAGAGTTTGCCAATCAACATCTAAAAAGCCTTCACAGTTCTGGAACAACATCCTATGGACAGATGAGACCAAGATCAACTTGTACCAGAGTGATGGGAAGAGAAGAGTATGGAGAAGGAAAGGAACTGCTCATGATTCTAAGCATACCACCTAATCAGTGAAGCATGGTGGTGGTAGTGTCATGGTGTGGGCATGTATGGCTGCCAATGGAACTGGTTCTCTTGTATTTATTGATGATGTGACTGCTGACAAAAGCAGCAGGATGAATTCTGAAGTGTTTCGGGTAATATTATCTGCTCATATTCAGCCAAATGCTTCAGAACTCATTGGACGCCGCTTCACAGTGCAGATGGACAATGACCCAAAGCATACTGCAAAAGCAAACAAAGAGTTTTTTAAGGGAAAGAAGTGGAATGTTATGCAATGGCCAAGTCAATCACCTGACCTGAATCCGATTGAGCATGCATTTCACTTGCTGAAGACAAAACTGAAGGGAAAATGCCCCAAGAACAAGCAGGAACTGAAGACAGTTGCAGTAGAGGCCTGGCAGAGCATCACCAGGGATGAAACCCAGCGTCTGGTGATGTCTATGCGATCCACACTTCAGGCTGTAATTGACTGCAAAGGATTTGCATCCAAGTATTAAAAAGTGAAAGTTTGATTTAAGATTATTATTCTGTCCCATTACTTTTGGTTCCTTAACAAGTGAGAGGCACATATGCAAACTGTTGTAATTCCTACACCGTTCACCTGATTTGGATGTAAATACCCTCAAATTAAAGATGTCAGTCTGCAGCTAAAGCACATCTTGTTTGTTTCATTTCAAATCCATTGTGGTGGTGTATAGAGCCAAAAATGTTAGAATTGTGTTGATGTCCCAATATTTATGGACCTGACTGTATCTCAAAAAATAAAAAATCTAAACATAGTGTATTATCCTAGGTTTTTAATAATAGTGCCACACGTGCAGGGGCGGACTGACCATTTGGAAACTTGGGCACTGCCCGAGGGCCCGGGGTCAGTAGGGGGCCCCATGAGATGCCCCTGGTACCTTTTTCATAGGCTTTTTTGAGTTTGGGCAAGGACACAGGGGCCCCATGATCCCCTATTGCCCGGGGGCCCCATGAGTTGTCAGTCCGCCCCTGCACACGTGTCACATGCAAAAGACTAAAGTGCCACAGCAATCGTGAAATGTTCAAACTCCAACAATTTAATTAATAAGCCCACTGTACACAATATAGTAAAAGTGCATAATTACCCTAACATAGATAAAACCAGCATAGGATCCATAGTAGGGATGGAATTGCCTCCAGACAATATATAACTCATCTTCTCCAGACACCTCTCATATACCTCATAAACAGACCAGGGGTCAGTGTTTGTATAAAATAACACACAGATTTTATTGTAGCAACTTACATTAAAAAACAGTGAGATCAGCTTCCGTATAGTGAAACAGTCAAGACAACATCACTCTATAGCAATAGCTTCAAGTTAATGGCCTTACAACTCTGAAGGAGAGCCAGGTGGTAGATGGAAGTCTCAAGGGTATACACAGCCGCGTGTTCCAGAACCCAAGATGGCCGCCACGGCACTTCCGGAAACGTCAATACGTCACGTGCCCCGGACGCGTTTCGTCACATCCGGACTTTTTCAACAGGGATCACTATTGTGGCACTATTATTAAAAACCTAGGATAATACACTATGTTTAGGTTTTTTATTTTTCGAGGTATATGAAGATTTTTTTTTACCTTATCTTAGTGTTTGATGCAATTTTTTGCAAAACGTAATGTAAAAGGATGAGAGCATAATTGTGTGGAAATAATAATAATAATAATTATTATTATTATTTGAACTGTTGCGCAGAAAGTAAGATATTATTATTTCCAATAATGTGAAGAAAATACATTTTATTTAAATTTTTTTTTGCTTTTGTTGATTGCACTATGATCTTGGCCCTTTCTCCTAAGGCTGGCCATACATTATACAATTTTCTTGAGAATTTTGCTTTAGATTTATCAAAAACCATATAATAGGAGGTCAAACCTAAATGACACTTTCAATTGTATCCAAGTAGGCAGGTTCTTACACTACACAGTTGAAGGTAAATCTAAACGAAAACGGGCAGAAATTGAACAGAAAATTGTACAATGTATTAGTCTGTATTATTGAATAGGTCCAACTTTCATTTTTTTTAAAACCAGATCATTTTTTAGACAAAACTAAAATGCAAAAGTTCAGACTTAAGGCTAGGTTCACACCTGTTCAGGTTGCGCATTGCATTTTGCATTGCATTTTGCGTTTTTGCAGCATTTTTGATGAGTTTTGTGTTTTTTTTTCTTTTTCTTGTTGCTAGGCAAACACAAAATGCATCAAAAACGCAGCAAAGACGCAGCAAAAATGCACTACAGGCTTTTCTGCAGCGTTTTCATTAAAGTCAATAGAACCAAAAAAGCAACTTTTTGCTTTTAAAAAAGTCCCTGACCCTTTCCAAAAAACGCACCGGGTGAAAACACGGAGATATGAACCTGCCCCATAGGAAATCATGTTAAATGAACTGCGTTTCTTTGTTCACATCAATGCATTTTTTTTAGTGCTTTTTGCAAAAACACACTACAGTCCATTTAACATGGTTTCCTATGGAATACGTTCACATCTAAGCTTTTTTGAGCCGTTGCATTTTTGGAAAGGATCATTTACTTTTTTAAAAGCCAAAAGCAGTGTTTTTGCTACAATAGAGTTCAATGGAGAAACTGCTGAAATGTGTGGTAGTGCGTATTTGCCGCGTTTGCATTTTTATTCTGCCTAGCAACAAAAAAAATTATACTTTACCAAAAGAAAATAGCTGAATAAAATGCAAAACACAGTAAAAAAAAAGCGTCAAAAATGCATGTAGAAAAATGCAAAACAAACTGCGAAAAGCACTGCAAAATAGACAAAAATCAAACTGCATAGGTGTGAATGGGGCCTTACACACACATGATACTCAACACGGGTCGCTGTTCTGAGTGTCAGTGATATTGATGATATGTGAAGTGTCTTTTGGCTGTTTCTGCTTTAAAATGCGATTATCTGTTGATTATTAAATGTATACATATATGATAGCACATTGGTTTGTTGCAGGAGAGGTGGCTAATGGCATCTTATTTTAATTTCTCCATCTCCATCATGACCAACAATGCCACCATCAGTCCCTCCCCTCACTCCAGGGTACTAGGTGTCACCCTAGACTCCAATCTATCCTTTCAGCCCCAGGTCCTATTGCTGACAAACGCATGTAGCCTTCATCTCCGCAACATCTCCAAAATACGACCGTTCCTAACCCCGGAAACCACTAAGAAACTCATTCACTCCCTTATTATATCTCGCCTTGACTACTGCAACTCCCTCCTCACCGGCTTACCTCACCGCTGGCTATCCCCGCTTCAGTCTATCCTGAATACCGCGGCCAGACTCATCCACCTTACCAACCGCTCCGCATCCGCCACCCCCCTCTGCCAATCCCTCCACTGGCTTCCGATTGCCCAACGGATAAAACTCAAACTATTAACATTGACGTACAAAGCTGTCCAAAATACTGCCCCAAACTACATCACCGAACTGATATCCAAATACCACCCAAAACGCACTCTCTGCTCCTCACAAGACTCTCTAGCTCCCTGGTCTCCTCCTCCCATGCCAGTCTCCAGGACTTCTCCAGGGCTTCCCACATCCTCTGGAACTCCCTACCCCAATCCATCAGACTATCACCTACTCTCCTCACCTTTAGGCGCACCCCAAAAACCCATCTTTTCAGGGAAGCCTACCCCGCCCTCACCTAATTGCCAATCTCCTCCACTCTTCCTACCACTCCATCTCCCACAGCTAGTTCCTCCTGTACCACTATCCCCTCCCTCCTAGATTGTACGCTCCGAGGAACAGGGCCCTCGAACCCAGGGGCGGACTGACCATTTGGAAACTCGGGCACTGCCCGAGGGCCCGGGGTCAGTAGGGGGCCCCATGAGATGCCCCTGGTACCTTTTCATAGGCTTTTTTGAGTTTGGGCAAGGACACAGGGGCCCCATGATCCCTTATTGCCCGGGGGCCCCATGAGTTGTCAGTCCGCTCTTGCTCAAACCCCTCTTGTATTGAACTGTATTGTTGCTGTATTGTCTCCTGGTATATTGTAAAGCGCTAAACAAACTGTTGGCGCTATATAAATACTGTATGATAATAATAATAATAATTTGGGGGGTTACAATTTTTGGGGATAGTAAATTGAATAAAGATATTTTGATGCATTTATAATCATATAATTCAATTATTTTTTTTTTTTTTGGGGGGGGGGGTGGTTTGAGGACAACTGAAGCTCTTCATATATTGTAACATTCAGTATAACACACACACATAGTAATATGAGAGCTGCATTAATATATTGGATGATTTCCCCTCTGTTACTTTTCTGGGGACAAAATTTGGGATTTTGATTTACTTTCACTTTCAATGATAATGGTAAACAGGACAAATAGAGAGAGTCAGTCTCCCTAACCGCGGGTTCACATATCCGCTTTTTTTAATGCATTTTACGGGAACACAGTGCATGCCATTTAACATTATTTCCTATGGATCACGTTCACATCTGCGCGGTTTTTGCAGGCACCTTTTTTAGAAAGGGTCAAGGACTTCTTCTCCCGCTGAGGTTTGCATTTTTTGGACAATAGACTTCAATGGAACCTCATCTGAACCGCAAGTGCTGTTTTTGTTGCGGTTTAGACGCGTTTTTTATGTGTTTTGCGTTTTTTACATGCTTCACTGCTAACAATGCTGTCCGATATCCTGTGACATCAAACCAGTGTCTTTTTCTATTGGCCAACCAAATTGTGAAAAAAATGCAAAACGCTGCAAAAACGCATCAAAAACGCGTGAAAAAAAATAACAAAATGCACCACGAAAAGCACAGCAGAAACAGATCAAATGCACCTGCATAGCTATGAACCTAGGGTTATGGAGGCACAGATGGCAATAAACGCTGAGTGGTGTTCAAATCCCTCTCCACTTTGTCCAAAACTAAAAAAAAAGTTTAGTTTTACTTTGAAACGGAGTTCCACTCACACTGTACAAAAATAAAAGTCAGCAGCTACAAAAACTGTTAAAAAACAGCCACTCACTCCTTTTCGATTGCCACCTTTCCCTCACCCCCCCCTTATATAGACAGAAATGAGAGGTTGATTGCAGAATTGCATTTTCAGAAGAGGACTGGGAATCAATGGTGGATAATATACATAGGGGCTCTATGTCTCTCTAGGTCTCGTGAGACGGCCCTTAAAGTTGTAACCCGTTGGTATTATACCCCCTCTAGACTACATATTATGTTTCCAGGAACGTTGCACCTCTGTTTTAGGGGTTGTGGCCTTGCTGGTACACTTGTGCATATGTTTTGGGCTTGCTCTGGTCTTTCCTTGATTTGGCGTAGAGTTTCTGAGATGGCCTCTTCCTTGGTGGATACTCCGGTGAACTTGGTGCAAATTTGCTTATTGGGTGCTCCCATTTCGGGGATTCCTGCCAACGTAATGAGGCTAATTCACACTATCAGTTTCTCTGCCCTATGGGCCAGGGGCGGACTGACAACTCATGGGGCCCCTGGGCCATAGGGGGTCATGGGGCCCCTGTGTCCTCACCCAAACCCAAAAAAAGCCTATAAAAAGGAAATGAAAGGTACCAGGGGCATCTCATGGGGCTCCCTACTGAGTCTGGGCCCTTGGGCAGTGCCTGAGTGCTCAAATGGTCAGTCCGTCCCTACTATGGGCCAGTGCCCTTCATTGGAAGTCACCAGTAATGCCTTTGTCCTCTATTTTGCGGAGAGTTGATATGGTTATGCTCATGGAACATATTCAATATACATTATTGGATAGGATGCACTTATTCAACAGAAAATGGGCTGGTTGGAAGACATTTCGGCACTTATCGTTCGATTGATGAGCTATCATGGATTTATCGGCATTGTATCTTTGTTGGTGGTGTGGTTGTTCTGCATGTCTTACTGCCTACCTCATTCATGTACTCACACTTTACTTTTCTATGATTCTGTTTTATAATACTATGAAGTATGCTTAGTATCCCAAGTATATAAATACAAATACACCCCTCTAGTGCAAAATAATGACAATCAAATACAGTGTACCCTTCCCTTATTAATAAACTTCCCTAAAACGCATATAGACTTAAACCCCAAAAAGTGTGATAATCCTATGAAGTATGCTTAGTATCCCAAATATAAATACAAATATAATAAGTGCTCTGAACAAAAACAAAAACCACACAAGTCCCAAAATAATAAAATAGTCCTTCAAAATATCAAAGTCATTCAAAATCTCAAAATCAACCTCCAGGCCGCTGGGTCAGATGCACAGCTGAATCGGAAGTGAGCCATTTTGGATCCTGGAAATCTCTATCTGAGACACAGGAGAGGATCTGCTGAGGATTTCCGGAGGTCTGGCTGGGCTGATTTCTCGTTTGATGGCAATTTTAAAGATGAAGATATATGTAAGCACATGAATAAAGTATATTCTGTTTAAGTTTTTATGGAATTACGCTATTGTGGTTTCATTTATGGTGGGCATCATTTGGAGACTGATGTGGAGAGGAGTATAATACTGTGGCTGTGAAGATCCCTCTGGAGGAACTTATTATTATATATCAGTACCCTGCCTGGAGGATTACTAAGCTTGTGTTTTATAATTTTTTGTTTTTTTTGGTTTCAGAAATCACTTTGGAGGCTGTCTTCACCTGGAGGTTGATTTTGAGATTTTGAATGACTTTGATATTTTGAAGGACTATTTTATTATTTTGGGACTTGTGTGGTTTTTGTTTTTGTTCAGAGCACTTATTATATTTGTATTTATATTTGGGATACTAAGCATACTTCATAAGATTATCACACTTTTTGGGGTTTAAGTCTATATGCGTTTTGGGAAGTTTGTTAATAAGGGAAGGGTACACTGTATTTGATTGTCATTATTTTGCACTAGGGGGGGGGGTTTATTTGTATTTATATTTGGGATACTAAGCATACTTCATAAGATTATCACACTTTTTGGGGTTTAAAGGGTTTATATGCATTTTGGGGAAGTTTCTGAATAAGGGAAGGGAACACCGTATTTATTGTCGTTGTTTTATAATACTGTTTTTTACATATGTGCCTTTTTCTTGATGTATGCTATACCTCGTGAAGTGGTGCTGTTTTTGTTGTCTATCTCTCAATAAAAACGTTTGTAAGCAAAAAAAAAACACTCACCTGTCCCTCTATCCCGCTGTGTCTTCCCCGCAGCTCGTTTCACCAGCCGTCCTGTGTTCCTGGCATCTTCAGTGTGGGCAACCAACTGTGATAGTTTGCAGCTTCACAGCCGGGTGCCCACTGCGCATGCGCGAGAAGCAATGCACTTTGTGAATGGTCCCATAGTCTTCTGGGACCTGTCACATATCCAAGAAGGCTACGGGAAGGGAGGACAACTTTCACTTCTGATTGCCTAGGCGAAATTGACAGGTACCCGCTCCCCAAAGGTGCAATCCTTAATGGGGAGTGGGGGGACAAAGACTTAAAGCGGAACTTCCCCTTTTTGGTGGAGGTCCTCTTTAAGCACACACCTCTGCGAGGACTTTTCTTGCCCACATAAGGATGCACTAGTGTTCTGTGCATTCGTGTGCAGGTGGTCCTATTCATGTCAATTGCTCCCCAATTGACATGAATGGGACTGCCCACACAGGGCATCCCTGGCCCTCGCATGGGTGTACACTTAACTGCTTTGCATCTATGGGACGTACCTATATGTCCTTGTTCTCTGAACAAAGTAAAAGTAATCTGAGCAGCCAGATAGCTGCTGGATTACTCTTACAGGCAACGGAAGGGGTCCCCCCTCCTGCCGCCTCTTTTACTGGGCTTTCTGATAAAGGAGCCTAGTAAGGATGCAACTGGCAGCATCCAGCATCCAGCTCTGAGCACACAGTGGGAGGAACTGATGTTGTTCCTCCCACTGTGTGATGTCAGAAACTGAAAGCAACAAGGATGTTGTCACCGGTATTGATTCTGCGTATACTGGCCAGTCACAGGCCAGTGAAGCAGTCAATCCGACCGATCTGTGTCTGATCAGCTGCTTTAGAGGTCAGAAGAGAGATCTGGGGTCTAATAGACCATAAAGAGGACCTGTCATGGCCCATGCTGTCACAAGGGATGTTGTTCTTCCCTTGGGATAGCAATAAAATTAAACATTTAAAGGCACAGTGTTAAAAATGTAAATACAATAAATACTAAAATTAAAAAAATATGTTTTTAAAACACGCCTGTCCCCTTGTGTTCACAAGCAAAGGCAAACTCATGCATCAGTACACGGCAATTTCACCACATTTCTGAGGTATCGCCACAAACGTCAGAGCAAGAGCAATAATTTTAGCACCAGACCCCTTGTGGGACTCTAAAAGGGTAACCTGTATAGGCCTATAGAAATGTTTAGGTACCATCGTTTGGCATC